>NW_020527778.1:2377500-2670353 GCF_003368295.1 Carassius auratus
GACTTTTTAATTAAGCTGAACTAACTCATTAAAGGAACAGTTCACCCAAAAATGAAAAAGTCCATAGTCCATAATCACGGATCCTCCAGTGAAAATGTGTCCTCTCACATCAAAATCCACTGACATAATTGTTTAGAACTGTTTTTCTTCTAAGCAGTGCTTGATCTGTGCATATTTCTCTCCTGATTCAGACAAGACGACTTGCTAGCACCAGTTGACTGCAAAGGATCCACATGGTGAGTAAGTGATGCAATGCTAAATTTATCCAAATCTGTTCTAAAGAAGGAACAAACTCTATATCTATATCTTGGATGGCCTTTCTTTCTTCAGTCAGACTTTCTAGCGCCACCTTATGGAACTCGGTTTGAAAGCCCATTTCATACATCAGACTCTTTCATTGCAGAAAAGCAAAGAAAATCCACTTTTTCCATTATATGTCCCTTTCAAACCCATTCTCACAGTTACGCCTAATCTGAAATGGCATTACTAAGTGTGTATCATATCTTCATATTATGCCATAATGTTCTCTGGATGGCACCCCTGTGGTTTGTAATATGACTCTCGGGGAACAACACATCCATGACACTTCAGCTGCATAAATCCTCTCAGTTTTGAGGGGACTTTAAGAACGAAGAACTCTCCAAGCCACATCGGGTTCAACTGACCATACTAAAAAGCATGATGTGGAATTTTAAGACACAATGTGAGCGTACAAGGTTGTTCATAAAATGTGTTGCAACCTTGAAACGACACTCGTGCGGTTGCTCAACTTTGCTTTTGCAAATTTAATAAAGCTCAAAATAAAGTCAAATTGTAGAGAAACATGGAGTTCACACATTTTGAGAGAATTCGGAATTATAACCTATATATTTAATGATTTCTGCTTTCCTCAAAAAAAAAAAAAAAACTATTTCAGTCTCAAGAACAATTTTTTTCTGCAGTAATTAGTAAAATTAAAATAACAGAATAAAAATGTAAATATAATGGAAGAAAACAATAAAATAAATATATCATGTAATTTTGGCACAATCTGCTGCAATTTCATTATTAAAGTAAAATATTATTTGATTAAAATAAAATATGTTCTGATTAGTCAGTGAGGTAAAGCTAATTGTACTAGATATTTGTTACATTGCATATTCAATTAAACAAGAAATTTTGAAGTAGAAAGACTTTTTTTCTTGAAAAAAATATTTTTCAAAGTTACTTAACACCAATTATTGCATTTATCAAACAAGTAATGATACACTTTTTTTTCAGTATCATGTTTGAAATGTCACTTAATACCATTTTTTATTGAATTTATAAATCATATGCATTTCATTATATTTAATAAGTTAACTTTAATTGTATGATTCATGATTGAAGAAACCGCATTGAAACAAACCCACACTGCAACATTTTGGGCAGCTTTGCTTTTCAAGTAAATGTATCTTGTATTAAAATGCTTTGAACATTTTTGTACACATGCAATAAATAAAATAAATATAACAGAAAAATGAAAAATGTCATATAATTGTGGTATTTTCTGCTGCAATGTCTAAACTGCATATTAATATAAAATATGTTCTGATTAAAGTTAGTTAGAACAATCAAATTACACTAGACATTCGTTACACTGAACCAAGGAACCAAGCTAGTTTAGTGAAGCCTGGCACACTACATACAACACGAGAAACTACTTAGAATTTCATTGCTTTTTATGGCACCATCACAACTGACACATAAATATAGATGTGATGTTTCAAATAAGTTCATTGATAGAACATTGTTGTCTGCGTATAGCTCTTCCTCTGCTGGCAGTCTCGCTTTTTATTTTTTTAGCTTATACACAATGGAGCAATTCAAGGGCACAAAGCACTTGGTCTGAACCAGGAACTGTCAGAATCAAACAAACCAGAGTTTCCAGGATAACAGACCAAGTCAGCTGAGATGAAAGTGACAATCATTCCTTATAAAATCCTCTCATAAAATCCAGCCACTTTCTGTCGCTGCTACAGAAATTCACATACAATAATAAACGTACTGCGGTTCTTTATGAAACACTAAAAACAGAATAAGATTCACTCGAAACAAATTTCACTCAAACTTCTAGTAAATTTCACACATATTATAAAGAAATGGCAAGTAACACAATGAATTAAATGTGACATTTTGAAATAGTATTTTTTTCTGAAACATACTCTAGAAGTGTTTATTTCAACTTCTGCAAATCATTTTTCACAGTGTACATTTTTCAACATGATTCAGCTATTATAGAGGGTTTTACACAGGGTACCTTCTCAAGTAAACCTAAATTTTGTTTAATGTTTAAAATATTTACAGAAAAAGACAATAATACTTGTTAAGAATTAGACTTTTTTTTCTGCAGTGTACAATGTGGTTGACATTTATGTGGTAGTTAGTATTATTTTAGTTAGATAGTATTATAGTTTTTATACATGCTTTCAGTCAGTTTTTATTTGTATATTTTTCAATTGTAATTGTAATTTATAATTATGTTGTTTTTGTCATTGTAAGTTTAATTTTAATTTAGATTTTTTTTTATATGTCTATATAGTTATTTTTAAAAAATTCAATAACAAATTTAATAACTAAATTAAAATGAGAAATGTTGCCTTGGCAGCTGTTTTATATTTTATTTTGTTTCATTTAATGGTGTTTTTAATTTCAAATAAAAAAATGCAAAAATGCTAATATTTCAGTTTTTTTTAACCTTTATTTTATTTAAAGTTTTAGTATTTTTTATTATTTCAATTCAATTGAATTCAAGTTTATTTGTATAGCGCTTTTTACAAAATAAATCGTTACAAAGCAACTTTACAGAAAATTATGTTTCTACAATATTTAGTAGTAGCTAGTAGTTTGTGCACATTTGACAGGATTTTAGAAAAAATAATAATAATAATACAAGACGTAGTCAGCTAGACGATGAACTATCAATATTATTAAGTTATTATATGATTCAGTCACACATTTAGCAATAATTGTTAGTTCTGTTTGTTGATTCAAGGTTAGCATCATCTGAGGTCCTCTGAGGGTCAGCATCATCTCTTCTCAGGTGTTCTGGATCCAGACTGGAGCTTGTTTAAATCCTAGTTACCACGGGATGTAAATCCCGTGGCGAAACATAGAAACAAAATACAGACATCATTAGCATAGCTGCTGATCCAACAAAGTAAAATTAGTTTAACCCAAGCTAATGAATAAAAATGCAACTTTGAACAGATGCAACTACACTCACAATTAAAAAGATACATTATTCGAATGCTTGGTGAAAGAGATGTGTTTTTAATCTAGATTTAAACAGAGAGAGTGTGTCTGAACCCCGAACATTATCAGGAAGGCTATTCCAGAGTTTGGGAGCCAAATGTGAGAAAGCTCTACCTCCTTTAGTGGACTTTGCTATCCTAGGAACGACCAAAAGTCCAGCGTTTTGTGACCTTAGGGTGCGTGATGGATTGTAACGTGGTAGAAGGCTAGTTAGGTACGCTGGAGCTAAACCATTTAGGGCCTTATAGGTAAGTAATGATCATTTGTAACTGATACGGAACTTAATAGGTAGCCAGTGCAGAGACTGTAAAATTTGGGTAATATGATCATATTTTCTTTACCTGGTAAGGACTCTAGCTGCTGCATTTTGGACGACCTGTAGCTCGTTTATTGACGAAGCAGGACAACCACCTAGAAGTGCATTACAATAGTCCAGTCTAGAGGTCATGAATGCATGAACTAGCTTTTCTGCATCAGAAACAGATAACATGTTTCGTAGCTTGGCAATGTTTCTAAGATGGAAGAATGCAGTTTTTGTAACATTGGAAATATGATTTTCAAAAGACAAATTGCTGTCTAATATAACACCCAGATTTCTGACTGTAGAGGAAGTAACAGTACATCCGTCTAGTTGCAGATTGTAATCTACAAGATTCTGTGTAGTGTTTTTTGGTCCAATAATTAATATCTCTGTCTTATCCGAATTTAATTGGAGAAAATTGTGTGTCATCCAATCTTTTACATTTTTAACACACTCTGTTAGCTTAGATAATTGGGAAGTTTCATCTGGTCTCGTTGATATATATAGCTGAGTATCATCAGCATAACAGTGGAAGCTAATTCCGTATTTTCTAATAATATTACCAAGGGGCAACATATATATTGAAAATAGAAGGGGACCTAGGACGGATCCTTGTGGCACTCCATATTTTACTGATGATAAATGAGATGACTCCCCATTTAAGTAAACAAAATGGTAGCGATCGGACAGGTAGGATCTAAACCATCTTAGAGCCTGCCCTTGAATACCTGTATAGTTTTGTAATCGATCTATGAGTATGTCATGATCTATGGTGTCGAACGCAGCACTAAGATCAAGTAAGACTAGAAATGAGATGCAGCCTTGGTCTGACGCAAGGAGCAGGTCATTTGTAATTTTAACAAGTGCAGTTTTCTATGCTATGGTGGGGCCTAAAACCTGACTGAAATTCTTCATACATATCATTTTTATGCAGGAAGGTGCTCAATTGAGCAGACACAACTTTCTCTAAAATTTTAGACATAAATGGAAGATTTGAAATAGGCCTATAATTTGCCAGTACACTAGGATCTAGTTTTGGTTTCTTAATAAGAGGCTTGATAACCGCCAGCTTGAATGGTTTTGGGACGTGTCCTAAAGTTAACGACGAGTTTATGATATTGAGAAGTGTTTCTTCTGCTACAGGTAACAGCTCTTTCAGTAATTTAGTGGGTACAGGATCTAATAAACATGTTGTTGGTTTAGATACAGTGATAAGTTTATTTAGCTCTTCCTGTCCTATGGTTGTAAAGCGCTGCAGTTTATCTTTGGGTGCGATGGATGAAACTGAAGTGTTAGACGCTGTAGGATCTACATTCGCTATTGTATTTCTAATGTTATCTATTTTATCAGTGAATAAATTCATAAAGTCATTACTATTTAACGTTGGTGGAATATTTGAATCAGGTGGCATCTGGTAATTTGTTAACTTAGCCACTGTGCTAAATAAAAACCTAGGATTGTTTTGGTTATTTTCAATGAGTTTGTGTATATGCTCTGCCCTAGCAGTTTTTAGAGCCTGTCTATAGCTGGACATACTGTTTTTCCATGCAATTCTAAAAACTTCTAAGTTAGTTTTTCTCTATTTGCGTTCAAGACTACGAGTTAATTTCTTGAGAGAGTGAGTATTACTGTTATACCATGGTACAGTACGTTTTTCTCTAACTTTTTTCAATTTGATTGGGGCAACAGCTTCTAATGTATTAGAGAAAATAGTGCCCATGTTGTCAGTAATTTCGTCTAATTCGTGTGTATTTTTGGGTACAATTAGCAGTTGAGATAGATCAGGCAGGTTATTTGCGAATCTTTCTTTGGTGGCTGGAACAATAGTTCTGCCCAGACGGTAACGCTGAGACATATAGTTAATATCAGTTATACGCAGCATGCACGATACAAGGAAATGGTCTGTAATATCATCACTTTGAGGTACAATATCTATAGCAGTAAGAACGATTCCATGCGATATAATTAAATCTAGTGTATGATTAAAATGATGAGTGGGCCCGGTGACATTTTGCTTGACTCCAAAGGAGTTTATTAGGTCAGTAAACGCAAGTCCTAATGTATCATTTGCATTATCAATGTGAATATTAAAATCTCCCATGATTAGCGCCTTATCAACTGTAACTAGAAGGTCTGAGAGGAAATCTGCAAATTCTTTCAGGAATTCTGTATACGGCCCTGGTGGTCTATACACAGTAGCCAGAGCAAGAGATACATTAGATTTCTTTTGCATGTCTGACAGAGTAACATTTAGCAGAAGTATTTCAAAAGAGTTAAACCTGTATCCTGTTTTCTGGGTAACATTGAGAATATCACTATATATTGTTGCAACACCTCCGCCACGACCAGTCTGACGGGGCTCATGCTTATAACAGTAGTTTGGTGGAGTAGACTCATTTAGACCAAAATAATCATTTGGTTTTAGCCAGTAAATTTTTTTTTTAATAAATACATTATTATTATTATATAAATTATTATTAATTTTTTAAATAAATTATTTATTTAAATATGCTTTTTATTTTTGAATTATTAATTTTAGTTTAGTTAGTTTTAGTTATTTTACTACTTGTTTTTTTTTTCCAGTTAACATTCATTTTATAACCAATATAAATTTTTTTAATTATTTTTTTATGGTTTTAGTTTAGTTTTATTAATTTTTTTTATACCTGAAATAAACTTTTGTAGCCAAATCTTAATTTCTGAAATTTGTCTTCCAACACTGTTTCAGGACTTCTCTGTGGATTAAGGCGTTCTAGGATGAAGTTTCTGTTGAAATTCTGACAGTCAATTCTCAGTTCTGATTAATTTCTAACGAAACAGCTTTTGTGAATTTGAACACATTTGATGACAGGAATCGCTGCCGGGAATCAATAACACAACATGATTTCAAGCACTTTTGAGTCGAGGGCTGATAACGGACGGATACATCAAAGAGCGGGGCTGCAGACGGATGCCTGCCCGGCCCACCTGCACATCAATTCTGCATGGGCCTGAGAAAGAGCATGTGCTGGGCTAAACCTCAGAGGAACGCCATCATGAAAAGTTGATGAAGTAAAATACAGAAGGCACACTAATAAGAGACTGAAAAAGACAGTGAGGAGGGAGCCGAGAACTGCAGGCAGGACAGAGAATAAAAAGAGACAAGTGAAGAGAGAGAAAACCAATGGCGCGATAACTTTCTGCGAGCCTGAATTCTGTCTGATCACAAGCAGAGAGTTTGTGAGACAATTTAGATGAAGTGAGGGGAAGTGGAGCTGATGAGTGGCATATTCAGCAGTATTTCTGCATGTTAACATTAGGCTTTGGTGAAACTTAGAAAATGAGCATTAGAGAGAGAGAGAGAGAGAGAGAGAGAGAGAGAGAGAGAGAGAGAGAGAGAGAGAGAGATGTAAGGAAGAAATCCAACAGGGCAACAATATGCTGTCAGTGTTGTTATAAAGAGTACCAAAGGCCAGAAGAAGCCATTATCTTGTATTTACAGCACTGATATCTCACACAAACAAAAGCAACTTCAACACAGTTGTTAAAAACTCAACATTCAGCTTGAATTCGTTTTTCAATTGATATGAAGCATATTTCATTATACAGTATATTTAATAAATTTAAATATCAACTGAATGGTTCAAGGTAAAGAATACATTTTGGCTAAAAATGTATATTTTGTTTTATATAAAAATGTATAATTAGGACAAAATATGATGTACTATTTATGTTTTATTATAAAACTAGCTTTTAAAGGAATAGTTCACCCAAAAATGTACATTTGGTTAAAATGTACTCATCATCAGGCCATAAAATACACACACACACATATATATATATATATATATATATATATATATATATATATATATATATATATATATATATATATATATATATATATATATATATATATTTTTTTTTTTTTTTTGTGGACACTGAATGGGTGCCGTCAGAATGCAATACTAGGGATAGAGGACTCATATTTTAGCTGGAAGAAACAGTTTGAAATTAAAATCTTAATGATGGATTCATATATATATATATATATATATATATATATATGGACTGGAGTGCTGTGGATTATTTGTGAATTATTGTGATGTTTTTATCAGCTGTTTGAACTCTCATTCTGACGGCACCCATTCACTGCAGAGGATCCATCAGTGAGCAAGTGATGTTTGAATCTAAATTCCTCCTAATCTGTTTTGATAAAAAAAAATAAAAAAAAAAATATAAAAACTAACGCTCATCTAAAGGTGAGTACATTTTATTTTGAGTTGAACTATTCCTTTTTCTTGTTCTCAACACAAACCTCACTAAATTGTTACATTTATACCTCAGCAGTTACAAGACTTGTTTGACGTGGAAGATAAAATATAAAATGAAGATATACACGAAACAAGTTTTGAAGGTAGACACGCTTCACAAAAGCACTTCATTAAATGCTCTACACGTCTGCAAGATGGTAAGAACGAAAGCATACATGAACAGCCAATCAGATCAATTTATTTTGAGACCGTACACTGCATTATCAGAAAACAAGGCAAATTTAAATAGATTTACTGCAGAAGAAGACAAAACTTATGAATTGCTGTGTAAAACAAATTAGTCAAACTTAAGCTCAATATTAACTAACTATGCATACTATTTCTGCTAAATAAATTTTTAGTTTGTTTTTATTTTAAGCTGTTTGGAAGCTAATGTTTTGCTGCCTGCATGTGTCCGTGTGTGTTTGTAGGTGTATGTTTGGGCACTGGGTGAGTGACAGAGCGATGTGGTGGGTGTGTGTAGGGAGTCAGATGCTCCGTTTGCAGCAGGAGTGTAATTGGACTGAAAGACATGTGTTTGTTGAAGATAACGCACCTCGATCCAGCGGCCTCACGCTGCCTGACCTCATTCGTCTGGCATCATTCTAAATCTATCAGCTCATTTGGACGCACAGACACCTGAAGAGAGATGAGGGAAAAGAGGAAGTGTGTGTGTATCATTGCCAAAGCATTTGCCTAATTACTGCAATGCATCAGCCTTCCTGTTTAAGGAGGGTTGCAGCACTTGGAGCCTGTTTAATGCAGCCGTCTTTGTTTTCAACCTGATTTCCAGGTTTTCATGTAACCATCAAGTGAAAACAAGTGTTTAGAGTTTGTACTGCATATCAAGAAGAAATCAGTGTTGAAACTATTAGATAACTTTGAGTAATAATGAACTGCTTGCACTAATGGGCTTAATAATGTTAAGATGATTTCACATACGCAGGTCTATTTAGATTTATAGTGCATCATACAATTTATTATTGCTCTTACAGTACCATTCAAAACTTTGAGGTTGGTCAAATTTATGAATGTTTTGTAGGCTCACCAAGACTGCATTTATTTGTTCAAAACATACAGTAAAACATACAGTATAATATTGTGAAATACTATTACAATTGAAAATGTTTAAATACATTTAAAAATATAATTTAATTTTCATCAGCCATTATTCAAGTCTTCAGTGTCATATGTTATTTTAGTAGCAATGATATACTATTATAGTTTTCATTAATATTTTGAATTCATTATATATATATATATATATATATATATATATATATATATATATATATATATATATATATATATATATATATATATATATATATATATATATATATATATATATATATATATATATATATATTCTGTTTTCATTTTAATTGTTGTTGTGTTGTGTGTTTTTGTCATGTTTTTTTTATTTCATTTTCATATGTCTAGAATGTATTTATTTATTATTATTATTTAATGGTTTTAGTTATAGTTAAATAAGCCTGGAATCACATAACCCTTCAGAAATCATTCATGTCAATTTCATTTTAAAATAGTTTTAAAATATTTATTATAAAATTATATATTAATTGTGGAATATATATTTTTATGATTTTGTAATTATTTATATTTTTAAGATTAACTTATTATTATTATTATTATTATTATTATTATTATTATTATAAAAACAGTTGTTCTGCTTAATTTTTAATTTCAGGAGTTCATAGGTTCAAAATTTGAACTTGTTGAAATTTAAATAGATTTAACATTAGAAAAGTCTTTACTGTCATTTATGATCAATTCAGTACATCTTTGCTTAATTAGTAGTTTATTTTATCCTATTTTTCACTAATTAAAACTGGCAAACAGCTCAAAAGATATGAAAAGATAACCAATGACAGGTTCTGCTGTTGTGATATAGTTGGAATATGTGTCATCTTTAAGGATATATATTATTTAAAGATTAACATGGTGGTAACAAAAGGCAAGCAGGTGTTCGACTGTTTCTCAGAAGCACAGCTCTGCTCTTTCATTTCCTCTAAACATGTTTAACCTTTAATGAGCTTTGGTGCCCACTTGTGTTGTCTGTCAGTTACACAGAACAGAGGTTCATAAAATACACTGTAAAAATTCCCAGTGCAAAGACATACGTGACTAAATGTTTCCCCAATGTAGATATTGACCAGCTGTCAGAGAGATGGAGATCTGCTCAGCACCAAAACGTCCCCTTTAGATGATCCATGGACCTCCTTATCAATGCATTTCCCCCCTCTCTAGTTTTCCTCTGCCAAGTCAGACTTGCTCAGTTGAGGGGACTAAAAAATTATTGATAGCTCACCTGAGCACAGACGCAGACTTAAAGATTTCCTGCCATCTCAAACAATATCAATCTGAGTCCTAATGGGGCTGAAGTCCCTCAGGAGGACATCCGAACATCTAGTCGCCTCCGCAGACAGAAGGACGCTTCCTCACAGTGTGCCTATAATTCAAGAAAACAGCGCTCACATTTGTAATATAGCAGGATGGTGAAGTCTGACATCGAGTCGTCATCTCTCTCAAAACAATATTTTCTCTTCAAAGATGGTGTGAATGAAATGATTTACTATCACGCGTTTAGACCAGTATTGTTAATCAACACTAAAATGATTACAAATTATATGTTTTTAACTGAAACAAAGATGAAATAAAATAACTTAAGTTTATTTAACTTAAGAAAACTTGAATTTAAAATTCTAAGAAATTAAGAAATGTTGACTGAAATAAGTTTAAGTAGAAAAATAAAGGTACGTAGAAAAACATAAAACTATATATTATATATTCATTTAGGTGTTAATTTCAGGATAATTGGGCCATTTCCTCCCAAGTCATCTCAATGATGTTCCAAAGTGTTAATAATTTACATTAATATATTAGCATGAGATATTAGTTCATCATTTTGCAATAGGCGTACTGTTATATAAAGTACACTGTTTTCTTAGCATGCACATTAAGATATATAGATTTAAAAATCAATATTTCATGCAAAATGCAAGAATCTCTGTTTGAGGTAATGGTCCAGATCTCCCAGCTGAGATTTATTTTGTGATAATGAACAGCTTTATATATTAAACTGGAATACAAGCACTCTAACATCCAGAGAACTGCACACACCGCTTTCAAAATACAGTTCAACTGATGTGCAGTCATGTATTTATATAGGCTATTTTTAAAACTTGACTCATCCAATCAGATTTCAGAGAGGGAACTATGTCTTCTACAAAGAATGTTTTCACATATGTAATGTACTCTCTCTCTCTTTTCTTTTTTCAAGTAGCTTTATTGTCTCTCTCTCCTCATCTCGGTCTGAAGTGTACCTGGCTTATTTGGTGATTGATTCTCCTGCAGTGCTGCAGTCGTAATGAGGCGGCAGGTGTTTGGGAAATGCTAAGAGTAGCAGATCTCCCATCACTCAACTCACTTCCAATTAAACTCGTACGGCATGTCCTTCTCTCCACGATGGCTGTAATGGAATTAAAACGAACAAAAAAGGCACCGTCTTTACTGCGTATGTGCCACTAAACAATTTATTCTGCTTGGAGAAAGATTTTTCTTTCATTATTTATGTGAGGAAATAAATGAGCAGTTCTCATTCCAGGGTTACGGCGCAGACTGCTGACTCAGAGCTTTGGAGCGGAGCACTTAATTCCCTAATCTGTATTCCTTTGGCCTGTGGAGTACAATACTTTTGCTTCTCAGTATTTCTGCTTATAAAGCTCATTTGAGCTCCAATATTTCAGACTGAATGGAACAAATACCAATAGCTTTCATTCCATTTTAGAATTAAAATGTGATTTTGAAAAAGGATATCTTTGATTAAAAAAACTACAGTACAAACAAAAAATAATGTTTAAATAATATATATATATGTATATATATATATATATATATATATGTATATATATATATATATATATATATATATATATATATATATATATATATATATATATTTACTATTATAGAAGCACTTTAAGAGGTTAACAAAATGAATTGCTTATCAATAACAGCATATGTTGCATGTTTTAGGCATTTTTTTTTTTGCTCATCCATGATGCAGCAAATAATAATGTAATTTCTAATAATAAAACAGATTATTATCTCTAGACCAGTGTTTTTAGACCATTTTTTACTTCTTTACTTCTTGGACCATTTTTTACTTCTTTACTTCTTGGACTTGACTAAGACAATTTCTCTGGCGTTACTACCTTTAGTGTAACGTTTTATTTTTATTAACATAAAACTGATCCCATAAGATCTGAAGTCTTTATGTTCTTCAATAAAAAGGCGTGGAAGAAATATTATTTTCATTTACGAAATTTCTTCTAAATTTTTTTAAGCATTTGAATAATAATATATTATAAACTGGGGGGTGCTGATATATTACATTTAAGGGGGGGGGGGGGGGTGAAATGCTGTTTTCACTCAATATCCTGTTAATCTTGAGTACCTATAGAGTAGTACTGCATCCTTCATAACTCCAAAAAGTCTTTAGTTTTATTATATTCATAAGAGAAAGATAGTCTGTACCGATTTTTCCCGGAAAAACACAACTGACTGGAGGCGTGACGTGTGGGCGGAGCTAAAGAATCACGAGCGCGAATAGGCTTTTGCGTTGAGAGCATGTGGAAGCTGTGACATTACCGTGAGGAAAAAACCATCATCCAAAACAAACCATGGCTTACAGTCAGATTCAGCCATTTATTTATGATCCAGAATCAGATCCCGAGGCTGAAACTGAACGAGAGCAGCAGCAGCAACGACTCGCTCCGAGCGGGGCTCGAACCCGGGTCTCCGGCATGGGAGGGGACACACTAACAAGGAGGCAGAGATATTTTAAGCAGTTTTACTCACTGCCTGTGGTTCCAACACACGATCGTGACCCTTTTTCGTTGGGATTGCATCATCCTTAAGAAATAAACGATACGCAAATCCGTCGTCAAACTGGGCCTTGTGAACAAGCATCTTCGAAATGCAGGGAACAAACAAAAACATTTGCACAACTCCGTTGCTCTGTAAAAATAAACTCCATCCACTGTTCCCTTAATGCTGTTTTTTTTTTGGTAATCTGTGCAGGGTTGTCTTGCCCTGGCAACCAAAAACACACTCCTTTTGTGACATTTCGCTCTCGCTCTGATCAGTGAAGTCTGTTGTGCTCTCAGTGCTCTGCTATATGGGAGCGCGCGCTCTTCCGGCAGACGCGCCCTTAGCACCCATATAAGGAAATTCCGCTCCATCTAACGTCACACAGAGCCATACTCGAAAAAAACTTTTCGAAACTTGTGACAAACCGGAAGAGGTTTTTTTAGAACAAAAATACTCCTTCAAACGTACAACTTAATTTTTGAAACTTTGTCCATGTTTAGCATGGGAATCCAACTCTTTAACAGTGTAAAAAACTCAGTATGCATGAAATAGCATTTCACCCCCCCTTTAATAACGATGAATCGTTGTGTGTTACCAGAAAATTCAAGATTATTATCAATAAAAACAGTAGTTACTGAGGAGAAGATTATCTTTTATATTTCATACCCTATTATAGGCCTCTGTAGGAGATACTGGTTTAATATCTGCTGAAACCAAGTGTTAAACAAGCGCTTTTACCTTCCTAATAGTACTCCAAACATAAAATACTGTCTCTCTGCATGTTTGAAAATGAAAGCAATTGAGCCTGTAAATGAGATTTATGCCTTCAGTGCTGATTTTAGTCCCACTGTAATGTATGCTTGTAACTGCCTCAGGAACATTTATGCCATTGACGTCAGCCTATGCAAATCACCTCATGACTTTGATGAGTCCATCAGGAACCATTTTTGGCTTTAGTCTTAAAAGCAAAAATGCTCTCAAGTGTGTTTTCAAGTGCACTGATCATCATAGATCTTCTTTTTGAGCTTGCAAGAAGAAGGTATAAAAAAGTTTCTCACATCTATCAAAACAATCCTAGATGGGTAGCTGACAACTGCGCACAAAAGCCACAATTTTCCATTAGCATTAATAATTAGACCAGTGCTATGAACATTTACCAGCATGTGATGATTCAAATTTATCCGGCATGGGAGGGGACGCACTAACAAGGAGGCAGAGATATTTTAAGCAGTTTTACTCACCGCCTGCGGTTCCAACACACGATAGTGACCCTTTTTCGTTGGGATTGCATCATCCTTAAGAAATAAACGATACGCAAATCCGTCGTCAAACTGGGCCTTGTGAACAAGCATCTTCGAAATGCAGGGATTAGGGAACAAACACAAACACTTGCACAACTCCGTTGATGCTCTGTAAAAATAAACTCCATCCACTGGTCCCTTAATGCTGTTTTTTTTTTGGTAATCTGTGCAGGGTTGTCTTGCCCATCCAGGTATGATTCAGGTATTCATCTCTGCTTGGCATTTCATTATTGAGAGCTTTTGCAGGAAAAAGCAACCGATATCTTTCAATATAGGCTCCTCTGGGCCCCCGGTGCTCAGCTGTGTGTTGTATTTTGGGACAAAACCAGGAACTGGAAGATGCATTGTATTATGTTTGCTATTCCTATGACTTCTGGTTAGCGATTTCTGATGGGGTTTTCTTGAGAATAGCACTTCTCCTCAGAGTTTAAACTTTCTCCACATATATTTAGTTGCAGTATTTTTAAGTATTTGATTTATAATGAACAGCAGTCAGGTTGCTGTAGTAAAAATCTCACTCATTTTGTAGGGTAGAGAAAATGTAATACATCAGTAATTTGTAGGCCTAACATTGTTTTGATTCGATTACATCACTGGAAAATAAGCTAAAAAGCTAGGCTATTTCCAAAACGAACCTGCCACTACAGAACATTATAACATTTTATTGAAAAAAAAAAAATATTTCCCCTCACGATTTTTCAGCAATTCAATCGCTTGTGCGCTTTTCTGTCAGCAGTTTACTGTTTTGAATCGGATTTAACGAAGCCCGATTCGTTCCGAGTCGATTCTTTTTTAGTGAATCGGTCAAGCGGGTCAAAATGGTTTGAATCGTTCGGGCAAATCACTCATGCGCGGGATCGTTTAGAGCGGTTTCACGTAATATAAAACAATAACGTGATTTAGGAACAAAAAAGACGTAGTTTTAAGTCAAATATAAACATAAAATGAACTGAAACAAGCGTAGAGATGCATTATATCTTTTGGCATTGATGACAAAGGCATTTATTAAGTTCAACACCTGCAGGTGTGCCTAGTCAACGACTCTTTACTGCAGGTAAATACATTTCCCACCCAAACTGATCAGATCCCGTCATTCAAAACATGAAACTTTCACAGTACAAAATGATTTGAAAGATACTTTAAGTTTTTTTGCAGCTCATAGTTACATTAATGCAATTTATTATTTAACTAGAAATATTGCCAGAAAGACCAACACAAAGACGATAAAAAGATAGAAAATGATTTCAATCTTCCTCTCAGTCAGGGTACTAGGCTACCATTTGTTCAATTCTCAACAAATTTGAATATGTATAAGAGTCTGAAGAAATTATTTTATGGCCAGTAACAGAAGAAATTACATTTGTGGTTGTCTTGCTTACATCTGAACAGTGACAAAAAATGACAGATTTTGTGAAAAAAGCTATGAACGTACTTGATTTGTGGGAAAAAAAAGTTGTGTGCGCCATGCAAACTTGAGGTGTTGTATTTTTTTTCTCAGAGCAAATAAATGTTGCTGTAGAAATGTTTCCCTTTGGAGACTGTGCAGCCAAAAACATGCAGATTTGCAGAAAAAAGAGAGAAAAGTTTACAGTTTTCTCTTTGACACATCACATTACACCACATGAACACTTTGTCTTTTTCTTGCTCGAGCAATTTTTTACCCCCTTGGAAACTCTGAAAATAAAAAAATGGTCCTTTGGATTTGCAGATAAAGTGGAGTCACTTTTATCAAATCTTTTGCCTTGAGGTTGAGCCAGTGAATATTTCTCCTGCTGCTGTAAATGTGCTGCTGCAGAAGCTGAAGTTCATCTCTTGCCCTTTAGTTCAAAAACACTTCAGTGTTCAACTTTATAAGACAACTGGGTGCTTCTCTTATGTCTCAGTCCCAGAAGGCTCAGCGTGAGTCCTTGACAGATTCCAGGTGTATGTGCACAGCATGTCAGCTTATTCATAGTTCTTTAAATCAAGTACGACTTGAAGTCTTTACTGTTTTAGGTTACAGTTGTCAGCATATCACTGCATAAAAACAGTAGCATTTAAACCATGCCCTGAGCACATAAATACAACTTTTTTTTCTTAAACTCAACAGTGCATATCATTAAAATGTGCATTTCTTCCTTAGAGGATGTTGTCTTACCAAAGCAAGTTGCAAGTAAGATTTTTTTTTTTTTATTCGGTTGCATTGATTCCTTCAGGAACTAAGATGAATGTGTGCATAGAAGAATAAAAAAATCAATGCAAATTTAATGGTCTTAATAGAATAGACCAAAAGTATTGTGCTTGTGTGAGTGTGTGACAGCTTAGGCTTTATGGATTGATCGTGGCTTGAAGGCCAGTGATTGCGTGGAACATCTTAAAAATGAATTTAAGCCAGCTGGGAGATCAGAGCAAATGTGTATTCCTTTCATGACTTTGAACGAGTGACCTGCTAACTGTGCGATTTCAGTGAAAAGACCAGGTGTCCACCTGGGCATTTTAAGTTGTCTGCTGCATTGCTGTAATCCCAGATCTAATGTTCTGTAAGTGCCAGGGTCGAGGTCATGTTTTTAACACTACTTGGGTTTCAAAAGCCTTCATCAGCTCACCATTTTAATGTATTATTTTAAATGGTATAGTTGCCCAAAAATATAAATGTGTCAATCATTTGTGTCTCTCCAGACTTCTTCATGTTGTTCCAAAATGCTGAAATTCCAAATTCTGCACTGAAAACCAGATGTATTATACATTTTGTATAAATTAGTTATTATGGTGCTGATATTGCAGAAACCTTTATGACTGGTATGTACCAGACTGAATCAGTGCAGATTTCGGTGCCACTTAAATGCCTGAGCTGCTTTTTTGCCTTCTTGTGCTCCGATATAGGTGTAAGAAGCAGTATAAATACACGTGATCGCTATTAACTATATTAATAATAAAGTGTAAACATACAAGACAATAGATGTATATTTTTATTAGAGTACATATAAATATTCAAAAATAAAATAGCCTATAGATTTCTTTATATGTTACAAAAAACAATAATACAATTGAGCAATTATGCATATGTACAAATAATATAAAAAATTAATTTGTGCATGTGTGTATATGTAAATTTCCATATATATATTTTTAAAGAATGCATGCATTTGTTTTTCCAAATATATTAGCAGATTTTTGTGTTCCACGCACTTCATTGGATGCTACTCTCATACGAATGGAAAGGATTTTCTGTCTTAGAATGCGTTCCTGTCTTAGAAGGCTTCAGCACTCAGAGCTTTTCCTGATTAACCGAGTCCATGATCAAAAATTCACTCTGGGCTGAGGAGACGGTTTGGGACGGCTCCTACTTCTCTGTAGGCTCACATTTAAAAATTCAGTCTTTTCTTCTTCTCATCTCTGTCTCTTCTCTCTGAACTGTATCAATGAAAGAGAAACATAATAGGACAAGGATAAAGATGCCCACAGCCAGGCCAATCTCGTCGTTCGTCAGTTAATGTAAAACTAGACTAATGAAAGTTCATTTTATCATCACAGCTGGTTCTGTCTTCCCCTGCTTCTAATTTAATCAGTTGTGCTTTTATCTGTGTCTTGTCTCTTTCATGAGTACAGAGCAATGCCGTGAGTGACCTTTGAAGATGCACAGATCACGGGGAACCCTTCACCAGTAGAACCACAGGCTTATTCCCACGGGAAACTGACACTTCAGCTTTCATCTGCAGCATCTCTTCAGAGAGACTTAGCCATATAGTGTGCTCTGTCTTTTCCCGTCTAACTTTGTTACTGAGTCGAACAAACCTTTTAATGTTCATTCTAATTGGTTTTGATTGAACTTATCAAACAGATCAAGTGACTTATTTATTAATGTCTCTGATAACTACATTTTTTTTTTTACATTTAAATTAGTCTTGCATAACCAGACTTTTAGTCATACTGTTAGTCTGTTAAGCAAAGCTCACTCCACATTGCAGCTTATTCTGCCTAAAATGCATATTCTGTCATTAAATGCAAAGCACCAATTTTGAGTATGGGTTACCATACTTGGCAAATTACTTAATACGACTTAAAAAAAAAAAAAATCTACAGTGCATAATATCATCCAAAGATTCAGAGAATCTGGAACAATTTCTGTGCTTAAGGGTCAAGGCCAGAAAACCATACTGGACGCCCGTGATCTTCAGGCCCTTAGACAGCACTGCATCACATACAGCAATGATACTGTAATGGAAATCACAACATGGGCTCGGGAATACTTCCAGAAAACATTGTCGGTGAACACAATCCTCCGTGCCATTCGCCGTTGCTGGCTAAAACTCTATAGGTCAAAAAAGAAGCCATATCTAAACTTAATCCAGAAGTGCAGGCACTTTCTCTGGACCAAGGCTCATTTATAATGGACTGTGGCAAAGTGGAAAACTGAAATTAGATTTTATTTTTTTGGAAAACTGGGGCGCCATGTCATCCGGACTAAAGAGGACAAATGCTTTTGAGTGTGATTTTTCATTTTACTTATTTCACATTGTATCATACAAGCATCATAACATGTTATATTGCTCTTAAGTTAAGTTTTACTATTTTTGAAAGATGTCTCTTTTGCTCACCAAGGCTGTATTTATTTGATCAGTAAAAATAGCAATGTTGTGAAATATTATTAACTATTTTCTAATATATTTTAAAATGTAAGTTATTTATGTGATAAAAAAGCTGAATTTTCATCATCTTTATCCTTCAGAAATTATTCTAATGTGCTGATTTGCTGCTCAAGAAATATTTATCATTATTATCAGTGTTGAAAACAGTTGTGCTGCTTAATAGTTTTGGGATACCTTTTCCTCTTTTGGGATTCTTTGAGGAATAGAAAGTTCAAAAGAAAAATAAATCTTCTGTAACAATATACATGCCCTAAACTGTTGCTTTTGATCACTTTAATGCTTTAAGATTTTGGCCCCCCTATATGCACCCTGACTCTCAGAAATTTGCATCTAAGACTTTACATATTTTATCCAGATTTACATATATAAAAAGTTCAACCAGTCCACGGCAATTTTTTTTTATTATACAATATGCTTCAAAAAGCAGCAATATATTTTGAGATGTGTGATCTTAAGGTAGAAATCTCTGCTCACACTGATTTATGATTCAGTGCCTTATGTATTCATATTCACTGCATTGAATACACATTCATATTCACTACATTCTTTTGATGTTCAGCATTACGTGCCCGACTGATGTAGGTTCAGAAGAAAGAGCCTGACTTCATGGATTTTGAAGGATGACTGCGGTGTAATGTAGGTTTTCATGGATGTGGATGTATTCTGTCATGAAGATTTTCATGCCGTTGAATGAATGAAGTTATATAACTTTCATGTGGTCTTCAGTTCACCTACACACCCAAATAAAAAAAAAATATACCAGAATTGAGCTTTAGAAGCAGATTTTAGAGTGAAATCTGACAAATCAGTTTAAATGCAATATAATTATTGAGTTAAATGACAAAAGAACAATGATATGTTGAAAGCACTAAATATAAAAAAACCCTAATGCATAGGTCTAAAATTAAGCTTGTTTTTAAGATCTCTTTTATTCTATTTTTAATTTTTATTTAAAAACAGTGAGAAATGATATCAGGTAGACTGCATTGTCATCTAAAAAGCCCTTTAATATTTTCTAATAATCAGATGTTTTAATTTGCCATATGTTAAAAAAGTGTTACCCTGACAAAGACCTTTGAGATAAATTTGTGTTCAGTTTCGAAGCTGGCAAGGATGATGTTCGCCCCTCATCTCTATAGATGTCTCTTCTAAAACATCTGTAGATGCTTTGATCCACATTCAGATTAAAATGTGCCTTTGTGTGCAGTGCAGATGAATTTGTTGGAAACTTAAAATAGATTGTGCCTTTGATCAGTCCGAGCTTGTCCAGGCATCAAAAAGGAGGAGAAAAAATTAATAAAAATTGTGCGCCTCTAAAAGACAGAAGTGAAGTGTTTTTGCTGTGATCATGATTGGAAGAAATAATATTAAAATCTCCTGAATGTCTTGACATCTAAAGACCACCAAGAATGGCAAAACAAAAACGTACGCCTGACGCATTAGCGAATAGCTATCAATTCACAGAATATTTTCCATATCTCATGCTGATCTGACATTGAGAAGATTGATGGCTGTTTGAAATGAAGATGCATGTTCTTCTGCACGCAGTTTACCATTCAAACTGTGACAGTGTATAAAGAAAAATGGGGACAGATTTGTCTGATATATTATCTGAAGTCGCAGACTTCATAGGAAAAGCAATCTTTCATGTTAATCACTTTCTTTTTTAGATTTTTAATGATCATTTATTTTGATTATTATTCTTACTGTTTTGAAACAACGTAAAATGAAGTAGAAAGCTGGTTAGTTAAACTTGTATGTGCTTTATACAGACTTTAATTCCCTCACGGTGCATACAGGGATGTATTCGATTAGTGGAAGTGCCTCCTGGTATAAATTCTTTATTTAGAGGAGGTTAAGAGCCAACTGGGACACCGCCATAGTGAGTCAAGCCATGAAACTGTAAACAGCGGTTCGAGACAAATGCATTCAAAGGGGACAGACAGAGGTGCAAACCCTGACATGCTGAGAAAGGCCATTAATCAACACCACATATCCCATTACACCAATGTGATTATTTAAACCTCGTCCTGCAGGACTCTTTCACAGCTTCTGTAATATCTCACAGAAAATGATGTCTCTCGGCCATTAGTTCTCTAGTTCTGTCCAAACAGTGGAACAGCGGGGTGGAAAAACCTCAAAATGAACTTCAAAAGAGAATCTACAGTTATCCACTCTATACAGGTAAACCAATGCCCAAAGCTGCACTTAGCTGTGTCTTGATTTAAGCACTCTCTGCAAACTTTGGTTCCCTGCCGTTTTTTCTTATTACATTTTTGCTTGCGTTTGATTGTGGAATAATAGAAAGGGTCAATAATTGCACTTGGACACTTTGAGAGGTGATGTGTCATAATAAAGTGATGCAAGCTGTGATTAGTTTGTCTGAGAAATTCACACAGGTACATTTTTTCACGACGTATTGCATACAAATCACTGTGAGAGCTTTCCAATATGCGCGCCACTGAGTGAAGTCAGTACTTGCAGGTCAGAGGGCACCTGTCCATCAAAAGCTCACTATCCAATCAGAGTAGATCACTGTTAAGCCCGCCCCCACGAAAGGTTTGTGTCAAAACACCAAACGAAAAACTGTGAAGCGTAAGCGAAATCTGCGGCAATGCATTTAGAATCCACGATCAGCGAAAACGAATCTTTGAAAAACATTCACAAAGAATGAAGCATATTTGAAGAGCCTGTTAAATTTGTGCGACTGAGTTAATTTTTTTCATTTTCGTTGTGTTTTTCTTCTTTTGTAATGGCATATTTTTGATAGTTTCTGAAAAAGTTATGTTCATTTTTTTAAGCAAATATAATAAGGATGTAAGGATTTTGTGATCACGAGGCTACATTTATCTGATCAAAATTATAGTCCAAATAGTAAATTGTGAAATATTGCCACAATATAAAATAACTTTTGTATGTTAATATATTTTCAAATGAAACTTTGATTCTTTGATGAAGAGAAAGTTCAAAAGTACAAGATCAGAATGTTTTATACATTGTACATTTTTTACATTCACTTTTGATCAGTTTAATACTTTTTTTTTTTCTAAGCAAAAGTGTTCTCAAATTTGGATGGCAGTGCGTATGCATAATAAAAAATCTTAGTATAAATTATATATTTTAGTAAATAGTGTATAAATTAATAGTTGCAAAATGTGTGTTAAACTAATGCAGTTCCTCTTTTGAGTAACTACTGATTTTCTTTGAATTGCAGATTCTCTTCTCATCATCCATCACTCAGAATTCTTCTAACTCATGAATTGAATGGGAACCAATTGTTAAAAGCTGAATTTTACTCAACATTGACATTCAGTAAGGTTAGACAGTTAACTCTGCAAAATGAGTCCAGTGATTCTGGAGGACAGTGAATGTGCAGGAACCCTAAAATAACAGTTGCAGAGCAAAGCTTATCTGCCAAATTGACAACTCATTGGTTGGGAGCTCATTAAAAGTCATATCCTTCTTTGAAACTGACATCGGCTGTGGACTTCTGCTGACTTGAAAGCTTTGGAGTATCTTTAAGACTCAGTCGAGGAACACTGTTACTGGATGTTATCTCTTATGTTTTTGCATGAAAACTGACTCTTGCATCTTTTGAGATGGTGCAGTAATTATGCTGATGGTTTGCATATACTTAGTTTACATAGAGATTTCTCTGTTTAGTTTGGTTGATTTGATGTTAATAATGGCTTCATGTGGGAATCTTCACCATGATGAGGAGCTATACGACTCTCAATTCATCTTCTAGAAATGCATGACTTTTTTCAGATCTATTGATCCTTGCGGATTCTCTTGTCCTGTGTGGGTATTCAGACTCAAGGAAGAACAGTATCGTGTTCATTCAGACTGAAGCCTTTGATGGCTTTGTGGTGGGTGTGGTGTTCAATAAGGATTGTTTATGTCCACAGTACACTTGAGGATAATAGCGTCTGGCCTGCAGTAAGCGATGCAGCTGGATACAAGTGTCCTCCATAGTACAGGGCAATTCACGATTTGTCGTTTAGCGGACACTTTTTACCAGAAGCAATCTGCGATAGACAAATTACTGGGAACTATTTACTTGGTGCTAGTTTCAGTGCCATTACACTGTGTCTTAACCAGACATGATGTGACAGGATTAAAGTAGCAGGTGAATTGTCTTTTCTTGACGCAAAAAATGCTGCATGATGAGACAAAAAAACACAGTCAATCAAAACATATTTGACGTTTGATATATAGCTGTGTGCAGTGGGATTTTGAGCCGTTGAGATTTAATGTGGGCGAAGAGTGGGCAACAAGAATAAACATTTATTTGTGAATTAATTTTTGTTTGTTTTGAGCTATCGAAACCCGGTTTATGATTTTGTTGCTTATTTTTAATATGTAATTAATTCGTGTGAGGGAAACGCTGAATTTCCAGTGTAGTTTCCCAGTTTCATAATGCATAATATTTTTCAGTCTGAAATGTTTAGTTATTAGTAATAAATACAGTGTATATATAGTATAGTAAATAATAGTTTGTAGAATAGTCCAGTCTTCAGTGTGCCTTCAGAAATCATTCTAATATGATAATTGGGTTTTAAAGAAACAGGTCTTATTATTATCAATCAAGCATTTATTTTATTATTTTTCATGTGTCTTTAAAGAATAGAGAGTACATGAAGTAGTACACAGACTTTTGGTAGGCTTGACTTGTTATAAACCGTCCTTCATGGCTACAGATGTGTTGAAAGTGAATGATATTCATTGTAGATCAACCTGCTAGATTTCTAATTCTAATTTGCAATACAAAGTCAAACTTCTGATCTCAGATGAGGGTGATCTTACCTTGGGTGCCAGAGTCTAATGCAGCGGTTAGGGCAGAAGGCTGAAACATGCATTATTAAGCACAGAAGAACCTGTGAGGCAACACAGTTCATTTCAAACCAGAACAGACAGACTACGTTATTAATTAACTCACAGCACCGCTGGGTGTTTCTCGCTGTTTATTAGCCTGACTGACGCCTGTGGATGTGTAGCAAACCTACCGTGCATGTCGTCATCTCTCTAGCAAACATATGCACTGTGCTGGTTCTTCACATGTTCCCGGCAGCTGAATCTACTGTCGGATGCCCTGTAGTGTTTCTCAGGTGACTCAAATAACATTTATATCTCAAAGTGTCAAATCCTGTTTTAAAGTGTGAAATCTCATTTTTCGGGCAGGTTGGAGTTTTCCGTGTTACTTTATACTGTGTTCCATGAAAGAGCCCGATCTGGGCACGGACTCCACTAATACATCTCTGTAGAGGAAAATCTTTTAGTTTTTTATATCACAGTGGACCAACCTCATAAAACCTGTGTTAATACTTATAACACTGGTTCAGCCTTATGAGATTTTAACAGCATTACGGATCAAAATGGCATTTTGGGATTGCTTTCATTGCTGTTATTTTTCTTCTTCTCATAGTAGTATTGATTATATTAAGAGAGGTGAGTTGTTTCCCATGTGCCCTGAAATTACCAAGCGGACCGGATTTATTTTTTCATTACACAAGTGCACAATTTCAGGACTCTCAAACAATTCCGGTTTGTTCTTGGAAACAAAGCTTGGAAACTGTAACTTGTTAAGCTACAAGCTACTCGTAACTACTAGCTAAGCTACACCATATAAGTAGTTAGCTAGGCTACAGGCTACTAAAAAAAACACACAGCTTAATAGATTTATCATATCTTTAAATACACTGTTTATTTTTTGATTTTTTGTGTGAACCATCTAAATTAATCAGTTCACCGGCATAAATCAGACTTCCAAATGCTTCATATGAAAGAGAGTGGAAAAATTTTAGTGAACACATTTGTTTATTACCTCGTTTTAATTGACTGTAAAGCTTTGTATACAAAAAAAGTATTACTAAAAATATAGCAATGTCAAAGTTTTGACATGCTACTGTACTGTACATGGCAATTTGTCAACTGGATAGTTATTGTGCATGTACATTACAGTCGATTGATGGTTCAATTTACACTGCAGCAATACGATTCGAAATTTACTTTTGAACCGATTCTTTTATACTGTAGTACATGAACTGTTTAAAGTGAAGTGAAAAAAAAAGTGATGTGACATTCAGCCAAGTATGGTGACCCATACTCAGAATTCGTGCTCTGCATTTAACCCATACAAAGTGCACACACACAAAGCAGTGAACACACACACACACTGTGAACACACACCCAGAGCAGTGGGCAGCTATTTATGCTGCGGCGCCCGGGGAGCAGTTGGGGGATCGATGCCTTGCTCAAGGGCACCTAAGTTGTGTTATTGCCAGCCTGAGATTCGAACACACAACCCTAGGTTTAGGGTTCAAACTCTCTAACCACTAGGCCACGACTTCCCCATAATAATGGGGGATAGTAATAATAATAATAATAATAATTCACTTTAAATGAATCGAATCAATCAGACTTTCAAATGATTCATATGAAAGAGTGTGGATTGTGAATTTTATTAGCAAGCTATTAAATTATTAAGAAAAATTACAAAGAAAAGCATTTCGCACTAATAAAGCAAACCTCTGAATTAATAGTTGAGTAAATGCAGAATTTCAGTTATTCTCTGCAACATTCCGCTTATATTCATTCCTCTTGCATTACTGTATCTGTGCATCACTGGTTTTTGGTGTTGATATGGGCCTGGAATTGTTCATATAAGAGGACAAAAACATTGACTCGCAAGTGTAACTATAGAGATTTTTCATCAAGTCGCGCAGTCACAAACACTGAGCAATATCAAGGCCTGGCATACTGAATTCATCATCTTTCAATTGGTAGTCAGGAGGTTGCCTGTCATAGTGATTTGTTAAAAGCAGCTCCTGCAAGAATGAACGGATGCTTCAGGAAATCAGAGCGTGAGGCTGGAATACACGCCCCATAAGACAGCCGCTATCAGGACAAACTCTGTTATCATTCAACACTGCAGTTTTTTTTTATTATTTTAAAGTGGGTTGTGTTTGTATTGAGCAGGAAAAACCAGACAGTGCTGTTCCTTCACTTTTATTAGGACGTGATAGATCTTTCCCCTTGTTCTTGGAGGAAACTTTCGCTCGCAGCTTGATTTAAAGACGGCAAAAGAAGTTCCACACAAGCTGGTTTATCAGTCCTGCTGCCCTGATTGATGTGAAGATGTAAAGCGATGGTTCTGGCGGGTTGGAAGTCTTTTTAGAAAGGGCTGCAAACATCTGATTAGTTTGAGTCATTGCTCAAAAGTGTCTCAGAAGACCCTGCTTGCATTTTTAACACCCTTTCTGATTATTTAGATAAAAACAGCTGCTTTTATCTGTTTGTTTCCAGTATGTTAGAGTTTTGCTCCCAGAGAAAGTGATTTTAACATGTTTTGCAGTGTGAATCTTTCAAAAGAACTAGTTTTAAAACACTGTTTCATTGTTGTTTCACTAAAAAGCTGGTAAATTTATAATAGTGGGGTTCGTGTTAAAAATGTTATGTGTCAGTGCATTTGATTGAACAAAATAATAACCTTTAGACATGTCAAATACAACCATCATTTTAAAGCAGAATTCAGGAAGCTTTGTGTTTGAACTTTATAAACTAAAATCAGTCATTTGAAAAGCCAATTTAATGACTCAAAAGTGTCGCTTAAATATTCTCTTATGCCTCGTAAGCATATGTTTGCCAGAAATAATAGAGGAGTTTTGGATTCCAGTTATTGGTATCTCTGCTCACTGCCTGTGTTAAAACTTTAATTATATTAGAATTGCAACTTTATTGAAATTATTTGAATGGTTTGTGTTGTGGTTAGAGGCACAGCAATTACTGTCACACGTGTGCCATTTGATTTTAAAGAAATGCTTGCAAGTCAAATTAAAAGTTATACTTGATGAAAATGCTACTTTTATGAATTTAGAATAAAAAGAGGGAAAAGAGTAGGTTCAAGTAAAATGAATTGTCTTTGTTAAGCTGATAACCTGTCAGTCATTGGGAACATGAGAGTAGAATTCATTCTGCTGAGAAAAGATGTCTGAATAGTAAGTAGTTTAATGTAGAAACTTTATGAGGCCTTAGAATAAAATGTATGATTTAGGCTTTTGTCTCTTTTCATTTCAGTAATTCATCCATAAAATGTAATGGCGACCTTTGAAGTTTTACTTACACTTTATTGCCGGCCACTTACAGTTTTTTTTTTTTTTTAAAGCGACAGGTCTGAGAAAACAGATGCTAGTCTAGCCAATGAGACATATCTCACTGATTGTTCAGATAAGGGTCAAACCGGTGTCACAGTTTTACTCATCATAAAATAGCAGCATTTTCACTTTGAAACGATTCAGTGATCATTGTGTTCCTAACACAAATGAGTTAAAGTCACTTGAAATGAAATGTACCATTTCGTTTCAATTTCTTCTTTATTTTAAAGTTGACAGAACTCAAGATATATATTCAGTAGACAGATACATAGACAGATAGCAATTACCACACTGTATATATGGTGCTTTATTTTATTCTAACACACACACACACACACACACATTCCCCTGCAGAGAAGAATTATGAACTAAAGACACTGGACGCTGGTCTTCATCCTAGCGCACACACACAAACACACCCCCCTGTCCAAATCTTTCCAGATGGAGGGATTTCTGACTGGTAGGATGAAATTAATTAGGGAGTGGGGGGAAATAAGCTGATCTTGTTGGCTTTGGGATTTGGCTTTTGACAGCAGGGTGTAATTGTTCAAGGTGCGGAGCTTTGGCTCTTGATATGTGCTGGACAGTGTGGGAGAGATAAGGCACGTTTCTCGTGGCGTGATGAGGGCGTCAGGGAGAAATAAATCCAGCTCATTGCTCACCGAAGGATGAATTTAGGGGTGGACGACAGGTCTTAAAGTCAGAGGCAGCTGGGTGAAGCCAGCACCATATCAGAGCCGCAAAAACACAGATTGGGGACCAAAAGTGGGACATGCATATATGTAACGGTTTCTTGAATTAATTTGCTGTAAATACATTACCTACATAGCAAATGCAGGGAAAAAAAGCAGCTTGTCATGAATGAGAATGAGTCATGAAATCAATACCTGTTGCTGTTTGTTTACATTGTGTTTGAAATTACAGATGCTAAAAGATGTGAATTACTTTTAGTTAGATGTTAAATCAAAAATATTCCTCTGAAATTGAACCAATTCATCCTACAGGGTTGTGTAAAACAAAGAGTTTCATATTAGGCAATGTTTCTGATCTGAGTTTTGAGCTCCCAGCATGCATCACAGCATAAATAAATGATGTGGTTTCTCAAATAGGATTATTCTTTTTACAGTTTGCAGACTTATTTATGATGCTGTTGTTGTTTTTGTCATCACTGAAGTTATTTGTTGTGTGGTGAAATTTTAACTTGATGTTTGTTGGTTTGAGGTTCATGTAAAACTATTGCATCTAATATTTTTGCTTTTGCAAAATGTTTTCTGTTTTGGAGACAAAGCTTGCAAAGTTAATTTCGTATTAACACTTGAATGCATATTTTTATTTAATTACAACTAAAATAAAAGTCTTAATGTTGCCCTTTGCTTCAAAACTATCTGATTATAGGGTAACAGTAATCTTTAGTTGCTCTGACATGAATGTACGTATTAGCTGAAAGAGATATTTCACATTTAGTAATATCACGACAATAAGAGTTGTGGAGAACTCAAAAAATAATCAAAAATGGAAACCATCAGATATCACCACTTTATTATAATCCTTATGCAGGTAATGCATTTACAGCAGATCATTTCAAGAAATCGTCAAAAAATCTTTTAAAAAGTTGTGAGAACTCAAAATCTTGATGCATCATGTTGCATAACAACAATTCTTAACTGTTTTTGTGGTCATAAATGACTGTAATATTGCTAGAATTTGCATCAAACAGATGAAGAAATGTTTGCACGGAGCATAATTTTTTGGAACATGTTATTGAGAGATTTCCTGTTTATTTACGGTTTCAGTTGTAATGTTCCATTCCGGACAGTCATGTGATTTCATTATATTCTGTAACATGATTTTGATGATGTTTCCAGTCTCAGTGGACAGACGTGAGGAAACCTGACCATCTGTTTTGTAGTCAACAGGCACAAATGTTTGAAATGAGGAAATTTTGTACAAATGGAAGTGCTATTAAAGTTGAATTCTCATCTTTTATAGAAAAGTAAAAAACATGTTTAGGGATCACATGTAAAAAAAAATCCCATTTTCAGTTGAAGCTGAAAAATTTATGTTTTTTTTCTTTTTTTTACTGGAGAAAACAGTTTTCTGGATAAAGGACTGGATAAAGGTATTTTAAATGGAGGCAATGGTTGGATGTTGAAAGTGTCTTGGTGGTGGATTTGTTGTTGTCAGTGAAGTGAGTGGTGTGGATTAATTGTAGATTATTGTGATGTTTTTATCAGCTGTTTGCCATCCATTGGTGAGCAATACACTTCTCCAAATATGTTCCACTGAAGAAACAAACTCATCTACATCTTAGGTGGCCTAATGGCGCAAATGTTCATTTTTTGCTTAGTGATCCAAAATTAAAACATCCCATTTCCATCCTCAAAGTGTTCCAGACATGCCATGTTTCAGAATTTATCCCAGACTTTCTCCCACCTCTATTTTAAATAACCCATTGCTGTTGTCTTGTAAATGACATCTAATTGGGCTTCTCATTGAAGTCGGGGTCGATTGATTTCTGTAGGTCGGATGTCTGACCTCAAGCACCGTTCCTTTGGTGATTTTGGTGATTTAAAGCGTCAGCTAAATGTAATGTAATTTTCAAGTAAAGGTGGGAGAAGTTCTGAGCTCTACCATCCATCCTACTTCCTCAATTACTTCCTATTGACTAGGTGGGCTGAGCTACCAATTAGTAGTCACTGATGTGTAAACATGGGTGTAATGTTTTAATGCTTTTATCTGGTGCCCGCCAGAAAGTTGTTCTTAGAGTTTAGTATTAGAAATGGTCTTTTTGGACTAGGGAGGAAGCTTTCAGTATTATTAGGATTCAAAGGTTTCTGCCACTGGCAAGATCTTTGTAGAAATAGGCTTAATCTCTATTCAAATTCATCCTCAAAAAAAAAAACAAAAAAAAAACAATAACAGCATTTCACTTGGTACCTTTAATTAAGGGCATTTTATGACATTAAATTACTTAAATGATTTAAAGTCTTGACTTAATTAGCTCTATCATAATCATATTCTTTGCTCTCTGAAGTTTGTTGTTGAAGGCTTTGGGAGTGCGTCGTGTGCTTTGATATCCTGTTATGGGCTGAATAGGAGCTTTTTCTTGTATTCAACCTGTGATGAGTTCTCATTATAAAATACAATTTGGCTTTGGTGTGCAAAACAGCTTTTAAAACCCTCACAGAAATGTAATTTAGTCACACCACACTGACAATATAGAGCATGCCATAAAAATCTACTAATTATCTGCTTTTGTCAGCAGGGGTGCAGAAACTATTAGAAAATGTGTGTGAGGGTGCAAAAACATATTTTTCCGACTGCCTTCAAAGTAATGAACGTCCTGAAAAATATTGTTTTACTTGAAATATAAATGCAATCTTTGGTTTATTCAGATGGAATGCGAGTTAAGCACGAGTCTTGCCATCATCTGAAGACCCTCAAGTCATGTGATCTTTATTCCAAGTCTGTTTTGATGTTCTGCCCATAATCAGCGGATGGCCTGCAGGAAAGCCGAGTGGTGTGGGTAGTTCATCAGCCTGCTTGATGTCTGTTGTTTGTCTCCGGTTGTTTGCCTGGGAGTGAAGCTATTAGACAGTGACTGCACATTTTATGAGCTCATTTCTGCCCATACTAAACACACATTTGGTTCCCAGGATGCTCTGCAGGGGAAGGCAGGGGAGTCCGCTGTCAGCGAGCACAGAACCGTGATAGCAAGTGAATGATAATTCTCATTATGAACGTTTGCAATTAAAAAAAAAAAAAAACATTTTTTACAGTGGATTTTAGTAGTGACAAATCTGATCTGACATATTTTGTGTGTCTGCTAAAATGCATGAATGCACATTATATTTGTGATATAGATCCTATTTGTGTCCATTATCGTTATAGATGGATAATGTAAAATTTCTGCTTCAGATATTTTTGTATATTTAAAATTTATTTTAGGTCATGTAATCATACAATATGTAATACTTGAATTATATATTCATATACTTGAATCATATATTCAATACTTGAATATATGAAAGCCTTCATATATATATATATGTATTTGTTTTTATTGTTATAAAATCATAGAATGTTATGTTTTTTTTTACAGAATATTTACTCTGTTTACTAAAATACTTTAAATGCACCGTAAATAATTTAATTGCAATTTAGTTGCAGCTGATTTGTGTTTGTGGGTGTGTATGTATATATGATATATAAAAAAGAATTTTGTTTGGGGCCACTAATTTTTTTTATGCTTTTGACTAAGTCTCTTATGCTCACCAAGGATGCATTTATTTGATAAAAAAAATACAATAAAAACACTAATACTGTGAAATATTATTACTATTTAAAATATCTGTTTTCTATTTGAATATAATTTAAAATGGAATTTATTTCTTTGATGCAAAGCTGAATTTGCAGCATCATTTTTGCAATTTGCTGCAGTCTTCAGTGTCACAAGATCGTTAAGAAATCCTTGTAATATGCTGATTTGGTGCACAGGAAACATTTCTTATCAATGTTGCAAAAAAAAAAAAAAAGATACAAAAATGAATGCCTCCTTGCTGAACACAAGTGTAATGTTTTCTCAAAAATCTGTCATTTCAATGGTAGTGTATATAATAAACCTTTTTTTTTCTAAGAGCAACATGCATTGACAAATCGTTCTCTTTAACAACTAGAATATACTGTATGTATTGAAAATAATCTAGGACAATTTTGGATTAATGTTGATCATATGAAATATAAAGACTGTGTGTACCGGAAGGCTACATCTGAATGATATCTTCAGATCAGCACAACCACGTTCATCATCAACCCCACCTGGGTCTTATCACCATGGAGATAGATGGATGTGTGGGTGGTGTGATCAGTTTAGTCCTGAACAACAGCTGAAGACACAAACAGGTGGTTTAACATCCTGCAGTAGTGGAGGAACAGCTCCAAATGATGACTGAAATGGAGAGCAAAAAGAGTTATTTACTGTATTAATGTCATTAATGTTGATTTTTCAAAAATCTGCTAATCAAAAAATCAAAGATTTCGATTTCGTGATTTAAGGATTTCTCATAAATGGATGTGTTTGGTCTTGTGATCCTTCCAAGACCAAATTATTTGACTGTCCACATTAAATTTTCATTGGTCCATTCACTATATTCTATAGTATAAACACATTATTGCCAAAATACACACACACACACACACACACGCACACACAGACATTCCCAGAAGAAACAAAGGAATACTGGTTTGGAATTGGAATCACATGAGGGTGATCAGAGATTTAAATTTTTGGGATGAACTGTCCCTTTAAATGAGATAGAATTCAGTCGAATGTGAATTTTATAGTTAAATTTAGTGTGCAGATCAAACTCTTCCTTCTTTGTTTGATATGCAGTCTCCTTCGATCTGCAGTCCTAATCAAATTTGGGCCCTTTTTCCAAATGACTGAAGTGACCCATGAGTCTAATTCTGAAAATCCTGACATTTTCAGGCAGACTGAATCCATCAGCACTCATGGGTAATATGTAGTTGGTGAAATGAGTGTCACCTATAATGCATCGCCAGGTCTTTGTTCAAGTGAATTTCCATTTCACCTCTTGTAGATGGTAATAAGTCTTAGTCTGTATGGAGATGTGTTCTTCTGCTCGTCGGCCCAGCTGTGAGCGGCCGTTCCATCGGGAAATAACCCAGCGTCGCTCCCAGTGGAAGTAGAGTTTTCAATTTCCTCAGCTTATAGAGATGTATTGGCCAGTGAGTGCTCCTTGGTTCCCCTCTCAAGCCTCTGCCAGACTCTAATGCGGACTCTCCTTCAAACTGTCATGCTTAGACCTGCTTGATAGCAGTGAAACAAATGACTGTATTAGCATAAGTGCTGGAACAGGAGGTCAGCAGTTACCGTGTAAAGGTGTCGGATGCATGTGGCTCAATGAGGAGAACGCTTTGATAATGTAGACAAATATGTGCCCGGCGCTTGTCAAGATCTCGTTTATCACAGTAGATGCCGTTATGTATCACTGAGGGAAACATTCCATATGCTTTCTCCGTTTGGTGCACAGCTTACAAAAAGTTAATTTTAGACTTTGCTACACATGATACATCTTTGTTATTGTAACCGAAATGTGAGGCATCAGACTCAAATTGGATTTGTGGGGAAATGGAGGGTTTGATGAAAGTATGATAATTCCTGCATTGATCATCTCACTGTCAGTTGTAATCCAATTAAAACAGATCGTCTGGATCTAACCTGGTCTCGCCACCATGACGAGTGCGTCCGCAATCCTCCTCCTCTTTTGGTCTTTTCTCTGTAATTAGGGATTAAAGGAAAACTCTAATGATGGAAAAAGGCTGAGATGAAGCCTGGTGGACACACAAGAGCTCAGTATGTACAGGGCTAATTTAGAGTATAGAACAGGAAAAATAGGAAACTGAAAGAATATTCTACCTCAGGTGTAATAGTTCCTCATTTTATTGAAGAGTAAGTGAAGAAAGAGGTGCAAATGTGGGAAGTTCTAGACAGACACATTTCTTAAAGTGGAGTTTGTTTTATAGAGTAGATGCACAAAGACGGCATAAAAAACATGTTTCACTTTGCAAATATAAAAAAGAGAAGGTGATTTTTTTTTTAACTAAAACTGAAAATTTGATTAAGTCTATATAGATATAAAAAGCTAAAAATAATAAAAACACAACAAAATGACTACAGTTAAAATAAAAACATAAAAACATGAAAACATTCTAAATATGAATTAAAACAGTGATAAGTGTCTCACTGTAAAAATTACACCTTTCATAAATTAATACTTTTGTTTTAAGTATTTACACAAATAACTCTGGTATTAAAGCTGCAGTCGGTAACTTTTGACGCTGTAGTGGTTAATAAACAGAACTGCTTGCGTCTTGCGGAAGAACATTGTAGCCGGAAATACTTCTCTTTGTTTATGTCTATGAAGAATCACAAAGGTACTGGGTTACTCCGCCGCGGTACCCCCGAAGCAATCTAAAATAGTCCGAATATAAACACTTATTATAGGTGCACCCTAGTGATTCAGACAGGCTAAAATCACTGTTCGGAAAATGGATTCATGGTGTACTCGCTTATTATATACATTTTGTAAATTTTGAACACTTAAAAAAATTGCGGACCGCAGCTCTGATTGGTTGTTTCTTACCGGGAGCGATTGCATTCCTGCAAATGGCAATAGGACACTGGGAGGAGCCAGAGGAGCTTGATTTTTTCACAGAGTATCTGTCTCATATTCTACTGTCAGGACATAATGACAGGTTTAACAAATATGTAAAAAAATACATTTTTACAAAAGTTTCCTACTGCAGCTTTAAGGTCTTGTAAACAATGTATTATAAGCAAAGTCTTTGACCTATACGACTTTTCAAACATGTAAAATTATATATAATTACTCTGATATTGTGTATGAGGATCAAAATAAAATCTTTATGATGATACCCTGAATTGGGTTATTATAGTTACTATCTAAAAAAATTTATAAAAAAGTAAAAAAAAAAACTAAAATGACTAAAAACTATGTACATAGATTTATGAAAATTAAATGACTAAAAATTATTTTGTAACTGTTACTGATTTTATCTTGAATAAAGAATATGGAAAACTTGCATACAGCTAATGAAATATGCATTTGAACACTTACCAGAAATTAATTGCTTATAATGAGGTCTTTTATATCACACCATAAAGAATCATCAGTGCAAATGGGCCAATAATGCAACTGTGTGTGTGTGTGTCTCTCTGTGTGTGTGTGTGTGTTGTGTGTGCGTGCTACTGCACATCAGATGATGGGTATCAGGGCAGATTAAATGTATTCATGCTTCATTTATTCTCATTACCCTGACAGTAAAGTTCAACAAACCAGGGAACTCGAATGAGGCGATGATCACTAAAACCTTAGCCCATTGCAGGCTGATCATAACTTTCATTTAATTCATCCCACTCAATGCAGAATTATTGCCACTATAAACACATTTAAATTTATTTAAAATGTATTTGAAAAATTCATCGTGTCCTTATTACTCCATTTGTCAAAGTAAGACTGTTGGATATTTGTTTTAAAACTTTCGTGAAAGTTAATTTAATTCCGGAGCAGTACGTGTTTTTCTCTCCCTGAAGAAAATGTGAGGTTTTTACCAATGTGAAACTTTGGTATGTATTTTAACATTGGAAGGAAAAATATAACTGCACAAATGCAAATGTTGTATTTATTTATTAAAACATTTTTTATTTTCGCTCAGAACTTGTGTGCATACTTTTAATGCTTTTTTTTCTTCCAAAATTTGTAAACATAGCAAAATATATGAATATTGTTTTTTAAAACTCTTTGTGAAAGTTGAGCAAGGCACTGAACCCCCAACTGTGTGTTCACCGCTGTGTGTGTGCAGTTTGGATCACCTTCATTTTATTTCAAAAGAAAATGTGAGGTTTTTGCACATGCAAACAGTGTTGCCAAGTCCAGGTTTCTTTATTTTTATTATTAATTAGTTTTCATAATTGGACTACTTTAATACTGCATACTGCTGCCACAGGTTTTTAAAAAAATATATATTATTTTATAGTCCATGGGTTAAGGTGAAACCCCTGGCCCTCAGAAGGTGATGTTGGAACCCCGTGAAAGGAGGTTGAGAACCCCTGGAATGCAATTTTGGAGCAAAATTAATGCCATTTTCCCCCTAAACAATATTTTTGATCACCAGTTGGGCAGGTTTTGTTACGCATACCTGGTAACCCTGCATGCAAAACTTGTTGCCACCATGCTAAGATTTTTGGGTTATTGCAAAGGTGTTTCTAGGTGTATAGTTGGTAAGTATTGAAAATGAGAAAAGCCCACCCACAAGTCTGATAATTTGGTTAATGGTTTCTAGATAGGAATTGGATCTCTCCTTCAATGAAAGTCTATGATTTTGCTAGATTTATAACCAGGACAAAAATAATAGTACTAGATCACCTACAGTTTTCTCAACAAGCAGCAGTTATGAGCACATTTTTGATTTGACTAAATACACACAGGTAATGATTAGCTGACTTTGAATGCACAGGTAATATCAAGAATTGAGGATATGCATTAATCACAGCTCAACCATTCCCTACAGCAGTCCAGGATTTAAGCAGTTTTCGAGTTAATTGGCATTGGTACTCTTGTGCCCTGTGATGGACTAGGGGGAGTCTTGCGCTACACGGTTCTTGTGTATGGAGCTGCAGTCTGATTGCATTTGCACAAGACAAAGGAACTTTCTTAACACACTCTCAAACAGATGGAAGCAGGATAGACTGTACAGTAATTCACAAATCTGTTGAAGAACAGTTAGCGAACAGAGTTCATTATGCTGTAATTTTCTGTTCCTTTTAAATAAAGGCACCCAATACTCCAAGCAGTTTGATTTAATTGCAATTAAATAATTCTCAGTGAATGCTGCAAATCAGATGGAAAATGATGTGTTTTGAGTGTATTTTTAGTTTTTTTTTTTCTAGAAGTCAAGTGGCACTCGACCCCAAATGAAAGTGCTATTCTTAGCATAAACCAAGGCCTGTGTGGAATCTGTACACTTTTCCCCCCACATTTTATACAGATTAAAATCATGGGAAATCTAGGGAATTGCAGTAATTATTAAATCAGCTAAATATGTAAAAAAAATTGTGACTAATTATATTACTGTATGGATTTAGAAGATTTACAGTGCACAATCATTTGGACCGGTGTTGTTTTAAATTAAAAATAACAATTTAATTATTTTAGTAAATTACAGTTTTTATTAATATTTTAAATCCATTTTTATTGTAGTTTTATTTTTATAGTAATTTTGTTGGGTGTTTTTGTCATTTTAGTTTTAGTCTATATGGTTACGGTCATTTAGTCTATGTAGTTTTTAGATATTTTTATGCATTTTATTTGATTTCAGTTTATGTATTTTTGTACATCAAGTTAACTGAATTTAAAAAAGGAAATGTTGCATTGGCAACTTGATGAAATAAAAGCTTTTTTTTTAAGTATTTAGTTCAGTTAACTTTTATTTCAAGTAACAAAAATGTATTTTTTAATGATATTAATTTATTTTGTTTTAGTTAAATACAATAACCCTGATATGCACTACCTTTATGATATTTTTATGGTGCATTTTTGTCTTTGTTAAAGGTTTACAAAAACTGGTAACTTTATGTTTAGCTATAGACAAGAGCAGCGTGAACATTCTGCAGAATCTCTCCTTTTGTGTTTCACAGAAAAAAGAAAGTTTTGAGCAATATGACAGTGAATATATGATGACAGAAAATATATTGAAAATCTGAATCTGGCTTTTTAAACAATTTTTGAATCCTCAGCTGTATCATTCTCAGATAGCAACTTGTCAACACTTCAGAATCCCAACGGATGCAATTCATCATCCAGGTATTGTTCATTGACTATTTTCATTCATGAATGTTTAGTATTTGTTCATCCTACTCATTTGACATGCTGTGTAGCAGGGAACTATTTATGCTCATTGTTTTGATTAAAGCTGCATTTAAATCCTCAACCACTTTTTGCTTTGAGCTCAGTGTTAAAACACCAGCAGATCTACATATGACTTAACTGGGCTATATTATGTGCTGCTCCTGATTCACATTTGGCTAAATTATGATAAGTAAGATCCATATGCATCAGGAAGAATAATGAAAGTGGGACAACGTGGCTGATTTGGACCAAACGCTCTGAGCATATTATGTACTGTTTGTACTCCTCTTAGCAGGGCTTCTGCCTACAATAATGAACTTCTAACCTACCCATAGGGAAATATTTGTATTCCACTATCAGTTTATAAAAATATGACGTAAAAGTAAATCAAACTATTTTCAAAGTAAAATAACAGCACTGAAGGGAGTCTTGAGTTCTCATTCAAATCTCCAGTTTAACCACATTCGCTCCATTGCGTCCTCTGCAGGGACACTGAGTGTGACGTCTGTCCAATGGCTTTCTGAAAACATGCCGGACCACCAGCATGCTGAATTCATTTACAACTACTTTGAAACCCGCGGCTCTTCGGTATCTTGAGTATAACACAATGAGTTTGGTTGAGTTGTTTTTCCTGAAGTCATCGGAGTCTCAGCAGGGAAAGGATGCGACATACACAGACTGTGGAAGGATGTGCTTTCATAGAAGCCATTTACTCATGCATGTAGACAAGACATTAAGAGTCGTTCAATATTATTCTCATTTATTTTGACATAATGTCTATGTATGGGAAGTTAATAGAATCATTTATAATATATGCATATATGTTCAATTAATCAATAAAAAGTGACAGTAAAGACTTACACTGTTACAAAAAATGTGAAAGTGTAATAATACAATATTTCAAAGTAAAGTGTTTTACTGTTTATATATATATATATATATATATATATATATATATATATATATATATATATATATATATATATATATATATATATATATAACTTTGTCATGACTTTCAGCTACACATCATTCATTGCTCCTTTCTTCTGTAGCTCTGATTCATTTTTAATTTTTAGCAACTGTGAAGCTTCAAGCTTGCAGCCTTCACATGCTCTATAAAGCCATCAGCTCATGGATCTCAACTCAATCTGGCTTTAACATCTACATTCACTCACTGTGACAATGATGTTTCTGTGTCCCGGCTTGGCTCAACTGAGACACGGAGATCAGAAATAACAGACAGTTCCTATCATGGAGCATGCAAAATTTGTGGTGCACTCATGCAGCTTATAGCAAATTATGACCGTTTAGGCTAGAATTTGAATTACCTTTGACCTTGGCTTAAGTCATGAAGAAATACATAGAATACATTTGTTGTGTCCTCCACAGTTAACATTTACTGGGAATTTTTCTCTCTTTTTTTAAAGTAAAAATAATACAGACATTCAAATTTTTTTTTGCCAATAATTAATTACATTAATTTAAGTGCTATAGAATACTGTAGCATAACACAGAAATCTTAAACTGTCTGTTTCTTTCCATTGTTTATAAAAAAGAGTGAGTGAAAGTGAAATTTAATGCTAATTGCTGCTAAAATCTAAACAATATTAGGTTTTATGTTTTCTGAAAATGTACAACTGATACAAGCTATTGTTGTGTTGCTATGTGGTTACTACATATACATTTATTCATTTGGCAAATGCTTTTATCCAAACGACTTAGAGTTGAGGAATACAACAAGTGATTTATCATAAGATGGCATTAAACACGAGAAGTGCCCATTTTACAAGGTTTCAGTCTTTGTTCAAAATAATAAAAGCGAGGACAGAAAGGGATAAGGGATGAAAATAGAATAGAAAAGACATTAGAGGCATAGAATTATTATTATTATTTATTTTATTTCTTCTTTTTTTGAGGAGGAGGATGCTGTTAGATTCTCATGAAAGAGAGGAGTTTTTAGTTGTTTCTTGAAGATTGTGAGGGATTCGGCTGTCCGGATGGAGTTAGGTAGGTCATTCCACCAACGGGGTATGGTGAAAGAAAATGTCCTTGAGAGAGATTTTGGGACTCTGGAGAAGACGCATAATAGAGAATGGAGGAAGGAGAGTGCAGAGCCCATGGCTATTTTTCTAGGCAAGCACTAATGTCTGGAACTTGATGCAAGCCACAACTGAAAGCCAGTGCAGAGAGATGAGCAGCGGTGTGACATGGTCTCTCTTGGGCTCATTGAAAACAAGATGTGCAGCTGCATTCTCAATCATTTACAGGGTTCTGATTGCACATGTTGGAAGTCCAGCCAGTAGAGCATTGCAATAGTCCAGCATAGAAATTACAAGAGCCTAGATGAGAAGCTGTGTTGCATGCTCTGTTAAGTAGGCCCTGATCTTCCTGATGTTGTGTAGTGCAAACCTGCATGATTGTGCAATTTTTGAAATATCATCTTCATAAGTCAGCTGATCATCAAGAATCACCCCAAGATTCCTGGTTGAACATGATGGGATGAGCACAGTTGGATGGTAAACTGATGCTGTACTGATGGCGTGGCTGGGAAGATGCAGAGGCTTCCGTCAGACAATCTGAGATCTGAGCAGGTTGGATCATCTGGTTGAAATGAAAGGTAGAGCTGTGTGTCATCAGCATAGCAATGGAAGGAAAATCCATGTGCCTGAATAATGGGTCCCAACAATGTAGTGTATGTAGAGAAGAGGAGAAGTCCAAGAACTGATCCCTGAGGAACCCCAGCGGACAGATAAGGGGATTTGGATATGTCTCCTCCCCAAGCCTCCTTGATGAACCTACCTGTGAGGTAAGACTCAAATCAGTTGAGTGCAGTTCCAGTGATGCCCATGAGAGGTTGGACAGAAGGATTTGATGATTAAGTGTGTCGAACGCAGCAGATAGATCCAGCAGAATGAGAACTAAAGATTTGGACTCAGCTCTTGCACTCTGTATACAATGTGGATTTTTACAGGAAGTTTCACTTTAACGGCATGAAATTCAAAGGAAATTTTGTTAAAGTTATAACAGCATGTGAGGATTTTCCAGCTTTTGAAAACGAGGAAACCATTACCTCCACCTCTACCAAACTGAGGGTGTGAAAGAGAAGTTGTTGGAAATAGCAGAAGGGGCTGCGGTGTCTTCAGGTTTAATCTAGGTCTCAGTCAAGCCTTGTTGACTAAGAGCTGACGGAGTAGCGAAGGCTGAAATATAGTCAGCTTTGTTGACAGCTGACTGACAATTCTAAAGACCCATAAAAAATAAAGGAGTGCGATTCCTGCGTGTTGTGTAAGAGTGTTTCTGTTGAGAGACAATAGAAGTATAATGGGAACATAGTGGAAAGTTGTGGAGAGAAGAAAGGAAAGGAGGTAGAATAGTGGAAAGATGCTGTGCTTTGTCTGTGTTTGAGTCATGCAGGTAGAGTCGCATGTCTTTACCTCGTCGGTCTTCACACGAGGAAGGCTAAACATGACGGCTGACACTTCCATGACAGTGCACTGACACCACTTAAATACACATCTTAACCCACTTGAGTGAATACAGTTGTCAACACCTTTCTAATTAGCACAGCATAGCCTATAGCATGCAAATGGGTTGAAATCAAATCTACTGCAGTACGGTTTGCCAAATTAACAGCTAACGGCAAACAACACGCCGGAAGAGATTCACAAGTAATCCTTACAACTCCAGTCCATCGATTAACATCTTGTGAAGTGAAAAGCTGCATGTTTGTAAGAAACAAATCAATTATTAAGGCTTTTAAAATTATTTTAAACTTCAAACTGTCGTTTCTGGCCAAAATACAAGTCCACAAAATACAAGTAGGCTTAGACTATTAATTGATGCACTAGAGCTGTGTGGATTACTTCTGGATTATTGTTATGTCATCAGGTGTTTGGACATAATTGACGGCACCCATTCACTGCAGAGGATCCATGGTTTGCAAGTGATGCAATGCTGAATTTCTCCAAATCTGTTCCCATGAAGAAACAAACTCATCTGTATCTTGGATGGCCTGAGGGTGAGTACATTTTCAGCAAATATTAGTTTTTGGGAGAAATGTTATAAGCATGTTGCTATGCGGTTGCAATGGTGTTCCAGATGGATTCTTACTGTGACGGTTGGGTTATGGGAAAAACACAAGGAGAAGGTAGGATCCAATTGCAGGTGAGGTTTATTGCACAAACAGGTTAAATACAAAATAAAACTGTCTAGAGAGACAAACCAAACAAAAAGGGAACCGGATGAAACGGATAAGAATGCGGATGAACAAGAAGGTAACGAGAAGACTCACAAGACAAGCACAACTCACACATAGGGTAAGGACTCCATAAAGACGACAGAGAAAGACAGCTCTATATAGGGAGACTAATGACTAAGGATAGTCAACACCTGTGCGATTTAATTGGAGTGCAATTACTGTGACGACATGACCAGACAAGCGGAATTAAAGTGCCTATGGTGAAGTGCCTAAGGAGAAGTGCACTCACTAGGGGACACCCAGGAAACAGAGACTGATAGCGTGACATTACCCCCTCCCCTACGGAGCAGCTACCAGATGCTCCACCTGAAACCCCGGAAAACCCAACAGAAAAAGAGGTAGGAGGGAGGTGAAGCGGAGGCGGACTAGGGGGAGGGACGGAGGGTCAGAAAACAGAGACAAACAACCAGGTGGAATGGAGAGACAAAGACAGGACAACCAGGTAAAATGGAAGAAAAGAGACGGAACAACCAGACGTGATGGAAAAGCAGAGACAAGAAGGTGTAACACAAAACAAGGAGTCCAGGAGGGTGGTGGACCGGCGGAAGGAAAGAGGGGAGGGACGGAGGGCCAGGTCCAACGGAGGAAAATAGAAAAAACAAAAAACAAATGAAAACAAAAACATAGGTAAATGGAGGACATTAGGTGATGCCCACCCGGGCGGAACAGAGGGCCATCACACCCATGTGGTCAAAGCGGAAGCCCCCCCAGGGCGGAGCGGAAGGCCACCACCTCCACGTGGTCGCGGCCGAAGTCCCCCAGGGCGGAGCGGATGACCACCACGTCCTCTTGGTCACCGCCGGAGTCCCCCAGGGCGGAGCGGATGACCACCACGTCCTCATGGTCACCGTCGGAGTCTCCCAGGGCGGAGCGGATGACCACCACGTCCTCATGGTCACCGTCGGAGTCCCCCAGGGCGAAGCGATCTCGGGCACTGCATCGGGAACGGCCTCCGGCACCGCATCGGGAACGGTTTCGGGCCCCGCCTCGGTCTCCGGAACCGCAACGGACACCGCCTCGGCTTCGGGCCCCGCCTCGGCCTCCGGAAAAGCATCGGACACCGCCTCGGCATCGGGAACAGCCTCGGGCACCGCCTCGGGAACTGCATCGGGAACAGCATCGGCATCGGCCTCGGGAACAGCATCGGCCTCCGCATCGGCCTCTGGAACGGCATCGGGCACCGCCTCGGCATTGGGCACCACCTCGGGCACCGCCTCGGCACCTGTGCGATTTAATTGGAGTGCAATTACTGTGACGACATGACCAGACAAGCGGAATTAAAGTGCCTATGGTGAAGTGCCTAAGGAGAAGTGCACTCACTAGGGGACACCCAGGAAACAGAGACTGATAGCGTGACATTACCCCCTCCCCTACGGAGCAGCTACCAGATGCTCCACCTGAAACCCCGGAAAACCCAACAGAAAAAGAGGTAGGAGGGAGGTGAAGCGGAGGCGGACTAGGGGGAGGGACGGAGGGTCAGAAAACAGAGACAAACAACCAGGTGGAATGGAGAGACAAAGACAGGATAACCAGGTAAAATGGAAGAAAAGAGACGGAACAACCAGACGTGATGGAAAAGCAGAGACAAGAAGGTGTAACACAAAACAAGGAGTCCAGGAGGGTGGTGGACCGGCGGAAGGAAAGAGGGGAGGGACGGAGGGCCAGGTCCAACGGAGGAAAATAGAAAAAACAAAAAACAAATGAAAACAAAAACATAGGTAAATGGAGGACATTAGGTGATGCCCACCCGGGCGGAACAGAGGGCCATCACACCCATGTGGTCAAAGCGGAAGCCCCCCCAGGGCGGAGCGGAAGGCCACCACCTCCACGTGGTCGCGGCCGAAGTCCCCCAGGGCGGAGCGGATGACCACCACGTCCTCTTGGTCACCGCCGGAGTCCCCCAGGGCGGAGCGGATGACCACCACGTCCTCATGGTCACCGTCGGAGTCTCCCAGGGCGGAGCGGATGACCACCACGTCCTCATGGTCACCGTCGGAGTCCCCCAGGGCGAAGCGATCTCGGGCACTGCATCGGGAACGGCCTCCGGCACCGCATCGGGAACGGTTTCGGGCCCCGCCTCGGTCTCCGGAACCGCAACGGACACCGCCTCGGCTTCGGGCCCCGCCTCGGCCTCCGGAAAAGCATCGGACACCGCCTCGGCATCGGGAACAGCCTCGGGCACCGCCTCGGGAACTGCATCGGGAACAGCATCGGCATCGGCCTCGGGAACAGCATCGGCCTCCGCATCGGCCTCTGGAACGGCATCGGGCACCGCCTCGGCATTGGGCACCACCTCGGGCACCGCCTCGGCATCGGGAACAGCCTCGGGCTCCGCCTCGGGAACAGCCTCGGGCACCGCGTCGGCCTCTGGAACAGCATCGGGCTCCGCCTCGGCATCGGCCTCTGGAACAGCATGGGGCACCGCCTCGGCATCGGGCACCGCCTCGGCATCGGGCACCGCCTCGGCATCGGCACCGCCTCGGCATCGGGCACCGCCTCGGGAACTGCATCGGGCACCGCCTCGGCATTGGGCACCACCTCGGGCACCGCCTCGGCATCGGGAACAGCCTCGGGCTCCGCCTCGGGAACAGCCTCGGGCACCGCGTCGGCCTCTGGAACAGCATCGGGCTCCGCCTCGGCATCGGCCTCTGGAACAGCATGGGGCACCGCCTCGGCATCGGGCACCGCCTCGGCATCGGGCACCGCCTCGGCATCGGGCACCGCCTCGGGAACTGCATCGGGCACCGCCTCGGCATTGGGCACCACCTCGGGCACCGCCTCGGCATCGGGAACAGCCTCGGGCTCCGCCTCGGGAACAGCCTCGGGCACCGCGTCGGTCTCTGGAACAGCATCGGGCTCCGCCTCGGCATCGGCCTCTGGAACAGCATGGGGCACCGCCTCGGCATCGGGCACCGCCTCGGCATCGGGCACCGCCTCGGCATCGGGAACAGCCTCGGGCACCGCCTCGGGAACAGCCTCGGGCACCGCCTCGGGAACAGCCTCGGGCACCGCGTCGGCAACAGCCTCGGGCACCGCGTCGGCAACAGCCTCGGGCACCGCGTCGGCCTCTGGAACAGCATCGGACACCGCCTCGGCATCGGGAACTGCATCGGGAACAGCATCGGCCTCTGGAACAGCATCGGGCTCCGCCTCGGCATCGGCCTCTGGAACAGCATGGGGCACCGCCTCGGCATCGGGCACCGCCTCGGCCTCTGGAACGGCATCGGGCACCGCCTCGGCCTCGGGCACCGCCTCGGCCTCGGGCACCGCCTCGGCCTCGGGCACCGCCTCGGCATCGGGCACCGCCTCGGCATCGGGCACTGCATCGGGAACAGCATCGGCCTCTGGAACAGCATCGGGCACCGCCTCGGCATCGGCCTCGGGAACAGCATCGGCCTCGGGAACAGCATCGGGCACCGCCTCGGGAACAGCATCGGCCTCGGGAACAGCATCGGGCACCGCCTCGGGAACAGCATCGGCCTCGGGAACAGCATCGGCCTCGGGAACAGCATCGGCCTCGGGAACTGCATCGGCCTCGGCCTCGGGAACTGCATCGGGCTCGGGAACTGCATCGGGCTCCGCCTCGGGAACTGCATCGGGCTCCGCCTCGGGAACTGCATCGGGCTCCGCCTCGGGAACTGCATCGGGCTCCGCCTCGGGAACTGCATCGGGCTCCGCCTCGGGAACTGCATCGGGCTCCGCCTCGGGAACTGCATCGGGCTTCGCCTCGGGAACTGCCTCGGGCTCCGCCTCGGGAACTGCCTCGGGCTCCGCCTCGGGAACAGCCTCGGCATCGGGCACAGCATCGGCCTCTGGAACAGCATCGGGCACCGCCTCGGCATCGGGCACCGCCTCGGCATCGGGAACAGCATCGGCATCGGGCACCGCCTCGGCATCGGGAACAGCCTCGGCATCGGGAACAGCCTCGGGCACCGCCTCGGGAACAGCCTCGGGCACCGCGTCGGCCTCTGGAACAGCATCGGACACCGCCTCTGCATCGGCCTCTGGAACAGCATCGGGCACCGCCTCGGCATCGGGCACCGCCTCGGCATCGGGCTACGCCTCGGGAACTGCATCGGGCTCCGCCTCGGGAACTGCATCGGGCTCCGCCTCGGGAACTGCATCGGGCTCCGCCTCGGGAACAGCCTCGGCCTCTGGGACTTTCTCCAGGCCTTGAGGGACGGTCGACGCCTGTCTCCTCTTCCTCCGTCCTCCACGATGGCGAGTCGGCGGCACCTTGTCTGGAGACTCAGGCGTTGAGTCGTCCATCTTAAGCTGTGGCTCTGGGCTGGCGGCCATCTTGTGCTGTGGCGCTGGGCTGGCGGCCATCTTGTGCTGTGGCGCTGGGCTGGCGGCCATCTTGTGCTGTGGCGCTGGGCAGGTGGCAGTCTTGTCTGGAAACTCTGGTGTGGTTGTTGCATCCCACTGAGCACGATGGTGCAGGTATTTGGTAAACCCCCAAAAGTCCAGGATCTCTAACCCCTTCATCTCCCATTGAGGTAAAGGATCATCCAGGCAATTATTAAACAAATCTATATAGGGAGACTAATGACTAAGGATAGTCAACACCTGTGCGATTTAATTGGAGTGCAATTACTGTGACGAAATGACCAGACAAGCGGAATTAAAGTGCCTATGGTGAAGTGCCTAAGGAGAAGTGCACTCACTAGGGGACACCCAGGAAACAGAGACTGATAGCGTGACACTTACTGGCTCAAGCCCAAAGAAGCCATCAAGTCTCGAATCCTTCCTTCAAATTTATGAGATTTTATTTGGCTGTATTGTTTTCCACCAAGCAAAAATCATAAGTCTAAATAAAATCTCCTCAAAAGCTGAAGAGTTTGATGTGTCATTCACTTCTGTAGCACAAATGATGCAGGTAGATGTAAATGCCAATGTGTAATAAACTAAAAGTTTTGTTCAGTGTTTACATATGAGAATAGTAATAGTGATGACTGCCTCAAACACCACAGAGCAGTTCAATTTGAAATATTCTGTTTTCTGCAATGAAATCAGAAGAGAAACTGAAATTACAGAGATTGTATCACATCTGAACCTGGTCCAAAAGAAGAAAAGTCAAGCTAAGGATCTTCTAGTTTAAACATCAGAGCTCTGATGCCATATGAGAATTGGAGTCATAGTCCGACCGCAGGAAAGTAACAGAAACAACTGAAATAGTTGAGCAGGGATCCTCTTCAATTTGCTATAACTTTGTCTTACTAGTTGAAAATCTATGACATTGCTGGAGTTAGATCCATGGCAATATTTGATTCCATTCATTGAAACTTTGAGATCAGATTGGCTTTTAACATTTGACTTCCCTTCTCCTTAAAAACATCAAGTCTGGAAATCAAGAACTTCTTTATTCATGAGCCGAAGTTTGGATATGTGCAGGAGGGAAAGGAACCAATTTGTTTAAAGTGCTCTTACAAATGGAGGGTATTAGATGTATCTGCTTCAGAGTTATATTTAGAGCGTCTGGATGCGTCCTCATCCATTGTTTCCGAGCATCGCGTGGTGAGTTTATAATAAGATTTTGACAGCAGAGATAGAGTTTGACAGCTGGCTGAAAGGATGTGTCTTGTGTTCTTGACGCCTGTCAGATGGAAGGTAAACAAGCCACTATTAAAGAGGTCATGTTTATGCATGCATGTTTCACGATATCCATGATGCCAGTGCATCTAGATGTCAATTTCCCTTGCAGTTTGATGGTTATTTAAGTTAGATTTAAACAGTAGCATGTGAAAGTATACTTGGTACAAAATGTAAATATGAATTAGTCATTGTAATTCCATTTTTCTTTGCACATTTACACAAACCTTTATTAAAACAAGAGCTCTTGGTCTGACCCAGTCTTTAGGACAGGAAAAAACAGGTCACGATTGTCCTCATTGTCCCTAGACAGGTGAGATGAGTCAGTCGAGTCTAAAGCATCAGCAGCACTCCGGCCTTTTGTTTAACATTAATGGCGTAGAAATGTGATACTATTTATGTCTGAGCTCATCATCTTCTGGTTTGAGCATCACAGTTGGACATCCATATATCTTTTCTGTTTCCCTGTTATGAATAATTTAATATGCAAACTAGTGTAGTATGCCAGGATTGTATCCATACCACATATGTTTGTGTAAATCTGGAAAAAAAAAATTGTCTGATTTTGAAAAGTCACCAAATATTATGCTCACCAAGGCTACATTTATTTGTAAAAAAAATACAGTAAACAGTTATGAAATGTTTTCTATTTTAATACATTTTACAATGTAATTTATTCCAGTGATGAAAGCTGAATTTTCAGCATCATTACTCCAGTCTTCAGTGTTGCGTTATCCTTCTGATTTGGTTCTCACAAAGCATTTTTTTATAAAAGAGAGAGAGAGAAAGAGAGATAAACAGAAGAAAGTGACAACACTATTTTTTTTTATTATATAAATTATTATTATCAAGTAGGAGAAAGCAGACTAACTTTACTAACTTTGAGTTTGGAGTTTATCTTCATAACTAAAACTTAGATAAATGTGTAACAACCAGTGAAAAACTACACCACACTGATATTACAATTATATTCAAATTAAACTCGGACTGACAACTGAGTCAAAATGCAGAAATAGTTCTGCTTTGAATGGAGGATTGTCTAATTAGGAATAATTATTTGAACATCAAATGCCACCTTCAAAGGGATGTTATTTCTTATTGGGGAAAAAAAGGAGAAACTTGCAAATTTATCTGCTCTTTGAAGCTAACGATAACGTTTTTCTGCGTTTTAATCCCTCATTTTTATTTCCTGGCGGTCTGCTCGTAGGTGCAAAATTAAAGGGAATTGGTGATTTTGTGCTGCGTATCTTCAAATGGTGAGTATTTCTTTCCCTGACAAAAGTGGAAGCAATTAAATCCAACTCATTCTGCTGTTGCCCACAATAGAGTCCATGATGTCCTCAAACTTGAGACAGTGAGGAATTAAATCTTTTGCATGTTTCTCACTATTAAAAACATGAAAGAAACAAAACATCATGAAATGATTTGGGCTGTGATGTTTTGGGAATTTTTCTTTTAAGTAACAAAAAAAGCCAATTTTTTGTTGCCTACAAGTGATGCAACAGAATTTTTGATGTCTTCTGAGCTATGCAAAGCAAGCATCCTCCTGTGAATGCCAGGTAATGATGGAAAACAGCAATAAAGTGAGTGGATAAAACACCTCTCGAATGTGTGCAGTGTTATAGTCACATTTTGAGTTTGAGTAGCAGTAGATTTGGATTATTTGTCACTCACAATCACAACATGTGATTCATTTTTAGAATGAATCTGCCAAGTGCCAAGCAAATGTATACGAATCTGAACTTGTTTGCTTTAGTTTACATCTCTGCTAAGCTCCACCCCTTTTGATTACTATTGCTTTCTCAGAATGTTCCTTAGGAAAGAACTGGACAATTGCAGTTAAATGTGTTTTACTGGTCTTAATTTTATGTGTGCTGGAATATATATAATGAACATTTTCTGAAAATAGAACCGATTTGGAAAAAATTAGCATTACATCACTTGCTCAAAAATGGATCCTCTGCAGTGAATGGGTGCCGTCAGAATGAGAGTACAGACAGCTGAACAAAATTCATGATCCATCAACAAAATATGAAATGCAGATGAGTAAATAATGTCAGATTTGACATCTTTTCCATGTTGGAGACACATAACTTGAGGGATTGTTCAAAGCAGCTCTGATGACACATCTTTGCATTGCAAAATTTACTGTATATATGAAATAATCAACACCTTTGTGCTTACAGAAGCCTGCAAAAAAATAAAAAAATAAAAAATGAAAAAAATTAGTTTAAATTAAGCTTCCTTCTCTTGTGGCATATGAATATGAAATTCAATTCACAAAGATGCCACAGAGCTGGTATGAATAATAAAAACAGTTAATCTTTTCTTTAATTAAATGTCTCTCTCAAGCCTCATTGCAGTGTGGGAAAAGACCCACTGGTGTATAAACAGAACCTAATTAATGCAAATACTTTTTGTTTCGTTGTGCAATGTTTATCATTTTGAGTGAATGAGCATCTTCAGGTCACAAGAAAACAAAAATGAGGGAGAAAATATCAAATTTGGGGCAATGAACAAGAAGTCATTGGTGCAGAAATCCATGGTGTTATATTCAGGAAAGAAATCAAATGGATTTTTCTCTTCACTTCTGTGCTCAACATATGTTTTATAAAAGAGATGTTTAATTAAATCATGTTTCAAGAATGTAAAGAGATAGATGTTCCTAATTGGTCTCTCTGAAATATGTGCACACGTACAACATTCAGCCGCTGTGTAAACTGGTTTAGAAGAACAAGGAGAATAATATTGTGCAAACTTGTAGCTGTCTGCTCAGTAAAGCTGCTCTAAAGAACCGAGCACTGTATGCTTTCTTTGAATCTCTGTGGGAATTGTAACGTGAACGTGCTTGACAGTGCAGCTGAAAAAATTAATTAGTGGAAATCCAAATCTGTGCTGCATGTGTCATGCTTTGCAGAATTAATTAATACGTATGCATTCAATACGCTCCCAGTCTCCATGCGCTTGTACAGTGTTTCACTGGTCACCTGCAATAAAAATCACCAACATCCAAAACATATTTTTCCTTTTTCCCTTTCCAGTATCAGAAATGGTCCAAGATCCCCCCTGAGATGACAGCCTAATTTTTCAATGTAACCTGATTACCATTTTCTTTACTCATGGCATATTACACACACAAAAAAGTAGGACTGTAATTTAAAAAAATCTGTTTCAATTTTCTTCACTTATAATCATATGTTAGTTATGCCACTCATTTACACTTACCAACAATATAGATCTAAAATAGCCCTTTAAATATGTCTGTTTATTTACCCTTATGTTCTTTGACTTTTTTTCATCATATTTCACTGCAGAGGATCCATTGGTGAGAAGTGATGTAATGCTACATTTCTCCAAATCTGTTCTGATGAAGAAACAAACTCATCTAAATCTGGGATGACCTGAGGGTGAGTGAATTTTCAGGAGATTTACATTTTAACTGTTAATTATTCTTTTACAGCTTGACAGTCTGTTTATAGTTTTTTTGTTATAAATAGCAGCATTACATATGTTTAAACCATCTCTGAAAAGCAAAGTCATAGAGGCTTGGAGTAAATGATGATTTTTAATTTGAATGTGAACATATAAAATCTGTTAATGGGCCAAGCTGTTTCCATGTTAAATGGTTTTTTAAAGGACTGAAGGAATTCAAATTTGCAGTTTTGTTCTCTAATTAGTATTATACTTATATATTTTCTTTAAGAAAAAAAAAAGAAAAGACAATCTTGTTTTCCCTGATTCTGTATGTCCCCTGTAAGGTAACAACAGATGCTGGGTGTGTAGATGAGATTTGTTGCATCTAAACTCCATATGGGCGCATTGCCCAAAACAAGGCATTTTCTTTCTGTCTTCCTTCTAAAATACTTCAATCATTATTGGTGTTAATTAGCAGTGGATCAGTCAGAGGAGCATAATCCTATCTGACATGCTAATTTGAGAGCTGGAAAACTGCCAGTTGCAACTAAGTAGGTCATAACTGCAGTGGATGCAGCGGGTCAGTGAATGAACGGCCACATGCTTTTCAGAGCTTAACCCTGTCTCTGAAATACACACCTCCTTGACAGAATGCATGATGGGAAAAATCTATGCACATATTGTTCTCAAAATGTCATTAAACACACTCATGATTACACAATGTGAGTAGTTTAGCAAGGAAATTAATTTTTAAATAGCAAACATCTCCAGAATCCAAAAGAGAAAAGAAAATTGGTGAATAAAATTATATTATACTTTAATATATTACTTCTACAATAATACATATATTAGAATTTATATATATATATATATATATATATATATATATATATATATATATATATATATATATATATATATATATATATATATATATATATTTTTTTTTTTTTTTTTTTTTTTGGAAGATGCTTCTTATGTTCAACCAAGGCTGCATTTATTTCTTCAGAAATATGTAAAATATATTGTAAAATATTATACTAATTTAAAACAACTCTCATTAGTTTTAATATATTAAAAACTATATGATTTATTCCTGTGAGGAAAAGCTGATTTTTGGCATCTGTTTTCTATAGTTTTCAGTGACACGAGATCCTTCAAAAAAACATTTTAATATGAAAAACTGTTTAGAAACATTTTGAAAATATTCTTGTGGAAACTGTCGATTACCATGTTTTATGCTCATGTAAAGAACCAATATTTTTTTTAACCTTTATTTATATAGCGCTTTATACAATACAGATTGCAGCTTTACAGGGTTAAACAGGAAAAACTTGCTGATAATGCAAAAGGACAATAGAAAAAAGTCAGTTTTTCTGTTAAAGTCAGTTCATCATTAAATCGTTAAAACATCTTTTAATTTTTTACACTTAAGTGAGTGAGAACTGAATATTCCAAGGCTGAATGAGGTTCAAGACCACCTACCTCATAATTCCTACAATTTGTAAATGTTTGATGATCAAATTAATGATAGATCTTTATTACACAGATCAAGACAAACCCACCGCCCACCTAAAGTTAAGGAGGAGACTCATGGGAAGCCTAAAATCTGATTTCAAATAAATGACTGAAAAACAAAGACAGATGTCCTCTGGTTTTCACTTTGAGTAAGCTTTGAGGATTCGAGGGGCTCATTACATCAATCAAAAAAAATATATATTTTATGGAATATATGAATATGATCATATCCCAGAGAGTCTTTCAGACTTGTATAAACCAAACACTTTGTAGCCACTGTTGACTGACAGTAGCTATAACCTTGTTGGATCAGTTAGTTCAGGATGAAGACTCTTTAGTAAAGCTTAACATGTTTGAATAAAGAAAGAAAAAGACTGAATGAGAGAAACATTGATAAAATTCACTTCGTGACCGAAAACCGAACCGAAAGCTCTCAACAATGACAGAATGCATAGAGAGAAGAGCACTTTAAAAGCAGAAAGGAACTTCTGATGTCACCAGGAAATAATAAAGTGGTTACTGTAATGAACTCCAGAGGGAAAGTTGAACCGAGAGAATAAACCCATAAATACTTAATACCTTACATAGCATTTGCCTTTTAACCAAATCTAGTCTTTTTAAAGTGTGTGCATCAATTGCGTTCTGAAGCCAACCCGAAGCTCAGCAAGACTAAAAGCCCCTAAATGAGGATATTAAAACTTGGCGGAACAATATTGTGTAGCCACGCCCAATTAATCTCCACTTTGTTTCAGTTGGACTAATTTCATGCTTCTCTGATCAGACAAAACACTTGCAGACCTGCCACTTTACCAGCCGCTGAGAACCCCGACCAGGCATCGGTGATTAGTAAGGCTGCATTTCCAAGAGTGGATGTTTTACTTCCTTCTGAAGAGCGCTGTGCACCATATGTTGGCGAGCAACTGGAGCAGCGAAGCTGACAGGAGGAGTCCAGGTTGCAAGAAAATTCCACAACGCATAGCCACTACACAAACAAGATTATATTATAGTGAAAGGCGTTATCAAGATGGAGAAAATAAGCAAAAATAGAACAGGGCCTGCTGATGTAGTTAAATTAGCTTAACATAGTTTGAAATCATTTTTAGATTTCTCTTCGGTTATAGCACCACTTAGCATCGAAAATTTATGAAATTTGTCATGCATCCAAAGAATGTCTTATTGTTCATTTGTAGCAAATTTTACAAAGTTTCGACTTTTCACTCACAAGATACAGATCAGTAAGTTATGATGGGACATTCGTAAGTTGGTGAAAAACTGATAATTAAATCATAAAAAAGAACAATGATAATTTTTAAATAACAAGCAAGTAAAACACACTTTCTAAAAAAAAGACTGTAGTACTATATTAATATTTTATGTGCCTGCATGTCATGTGACCTTTAATGGACATTAAAGAACTGTGAATATGCAAATATGTGGTTAAATTATTGAAATATTATTTTGAGATCTGAATATTTTAAGTCAAAGAGGTTAAACACATACATTTCATTCCAGTACAATGTCAAGTATTCTCTCTAAAATTTAATGTGAATCAAACGAATTAGCAAGAACTAGTTTTAAAAAAGTTTTGTTGTGTTGTATTTTCTATAAAAATAAATATATATATATATTTTTATCATCTATTTTTTTTTTTTTGACTAAGTACTTTCCTCCAAGAGGATGGAGGTGAAATATGAAGGCATGATGTATGAACAATTGAGGTTAATATGACTAGAAAATTGTATTGTTATTTCCAAGCTGTATTTTTTCCCTCAAATTTAGCAAAAACTGTACAAAATGTGTTTATTCAGGATACGTACAATTCTAGCTGTAAAATTAACCATAGCAATACAAAGGAGTCAGTCACTTTATTCAAGAAATGTTAAAAATGTCATTATCGGAATGCTGTTTAACACAATAAATTAGTTGATGTGCAGTGGAAATTAATTTCTTTTACTTCTGAAAAAATAGATATTTAGCAATGCATACACCTTTGTATATTGTTAGTATGCATTATTCAACTGGTATACAAAATGTGCAAGAAAATGTATTATTTAATGTCCACAAGGTTAAATGCACTTGTATAAAAAAAGCATAAACAATAGAATTTTATGAAGTGGCCTTGAAGGTATCAAGAAAACACAGGTCACGAAGAATCCTTCCTGTCTCTAATGATGTCTTTGCAAATCTTTTTTTTTTTTTTTTGGACTGCCACAGTGAAGGATTATTATAGGGATGTCTGAATGAGAACATTAGCTCACAGATACAGCAATTAGCTTGATGATGACGGACATAAAAGCCTTAGAGCAGAAACTGGCTTCATGACACTCTGTTTTGGCAACCTGTCCTGCTTTTGTCATGTAGTTTCCATGGAAATATTGTGAGATATCCATTCCCCTATTTGTTTACCTCAAGTCCTTCCTTACATCCAATTATTTTACTCATCAGAATGTGACATTGCGAGTTATTTCGAGAAATTCCACGTGTCAGTGGCTGACTTCAATTAATCCCGTGCTCAGAAGTTGCTTTTTTGCTCCAGTATTCTTTCTTCCTAATTAATTGGAAGCAGAATGGGTTTGTACAATCGCAGTATGGCACGGGGACAATAAATTGCCATTCTGGAGCATACCTGAAGAGGGGGGTTGAAGCAGTACCTGATGGGAAGGAGGAGGGGTTTCACTGCATGAGCAGGGCAGGACAAAGAGAAAAGTGCTGATACAAGCTATAGTTTACCTTCTTTAGATGCAGTAGCAGCTCTAATGTGAGATATTAAGTTCTATCAGAAGCATTTGTGATATAATGTTGATTGCAAAAATCTCAGACTCCTCAGTTTTTGTGGTTACAGTAATAGACGAGAACATGAATTGCTCCAGTTTTGAATTAACTACTTAATTTCTAGAAACGGGATTTTTGCGCCATGTAACATATGTTTTAACATCCCTTTGTAAACAGTGAAATCAGAGTGAAGTCTCTGCAAAAACACAAATCACACACAGACAAATATACATGCATGTATTTAAGCTAAAATATATTACTATACTATGAGACTAATAATATATTAGTATATATTATAGTATGAGACTAATATATTTCTTAATTTTATTGAAATTATTTTAACTTCAATCAATTAAATTTACAATCTTCTATTTGGAAAGTCAAAAATGTCTAAATGTCATAATATTAATATGTTTAAGTACTTCGTCTTAACTTCATTGGGCCCAAATCTTTGTATATATATATACTGATTATATATTATATATACATTTTGTGGCAATATTATAAAAAGTGTTTGTTTTTTATTTAATTACATTACATTTTGTTTTATTTTTATTTTATTTTTGTCTCGTTTTGTCTCTCTTTACATTTTTGCAATTGCGATTATAGTGATTACCATCTGCTATAGATTTTTTTTACTTAATTTCTTGGAATAGGATTTGTTGGAAAGTTTTATATGTCTCTTTCTAGTATCCTGTAAACATACTTTGTATCATCTTGATTGTTGTAAGATTGGTTAGAATTAGTCAAACTGTCCCTTTTTAAAATATTTTTTTATTATAATTTGCTTTATATATTATTATTTTATTTTAGCATAAATATTACAGAACAAATGCTTTAAATATGCTGTATTAAAAAAAAAGAAAAAAAGAAAAAAGAAAACTCCTTCCTGTGTGCTCTGTTTGAGTTCGGTGGGAGAATCATGTTTACTCTCATTCAACACCAGCATGTTAAACAGTGTCCTTTTGAATTCAATAACCAAAGAAGAGGTGTTTCACAGAAAGGAAATCCCACTATCAGCATGTATATAGGGATACAGTTGAAGGTATCATAATCCAATATGACAATAGCGATAAGAGCACAAAATATGTTCATGACAGAATCACTGGTGCTGCATTGTTGGACTAAGGGAGTTTTGAAACATGAGGCCAAATCCAGGAAGCTCATTAATGAAGTGGCATACGGATGGACGAGTGTCCTAAGCATCATGTTTGCTTGTTTGTGAAGGGCAGATCCTTTGGAGATAGAGAGATCGCTGGTGTGAGTAACTGACCCTCAGCTGGAGGAATGCTGGGACTTCAGTGCTGTTTTCTTTCATTTCTCAGAGCCAGCCGAGATTTCTTTTAGTGAAGGTTTGATTTTAATAAGCACTGTTAGAGAGAGACAGACCTTACCAACCTAATCTCAACCTAGCAACAGGATTCCAGCGTTTATTGCTTTGCATAGTGTAGTTAGTTAAAATGCATTAAGATTAAAAAAGAGAGTTATTGCAGCAGGTGAACTATATTTTTGCACCAGTGTAATGCACTGATGTCTAATCTGAGATCAGACATCAAAGATAGAACATGTAAGACTTTTACATCCATTCATGCAGCTATAGTAAGAGTGGATTTTAATTTATTTTCTTTAATGTAGTTTGAGTTTTCTTTATGATAACTGGTTCAGGCCAAGTTTGTCATTTTATTAAAATAATAAAAAATGCAGATAACAAGTTGAATGATTTTTGGTCTTTAAATTTTAATGGCTCCATTTCTTCTCCATTTCTACTTCTTTTTAAATTTCTATTTATTTGTAATTAGTATTTTCTGTGTGTACATTATTATATCATAATTTTTGCATTAAATTAATTTATATATATATATATATATATATATATATATATATATATATATATATATATATATATATATATATATATATATATATATATATATATATATATATATATATATATATATATATATTACTTTATATACTGTATATTTTGCATTTAAATCATTTTAAAATAATGGGTCAGTTATGTAGGCATGTAGACATGAGCTAAAGCCGAAGCTAACCCACAATGCGTCTCAGTATACCAGCTCAATTAATTTGACATATGAGGCTGTTACTGTCTGAGCTCCGTCGGGGCTGTTGAATGTGTACAGTGTTTACTTCTTTAGAAATAGTATCTGTGCTTTACTGAACCTCAGAGACTGACTCAGTACTTGCTGTTTTTACAGACAAATCATTTAAGAGTTCTGATTATCTGTATCCATTCACTGCCAGTCTCCAAATGTGTTGATCAAGATTAGTCTGGGAGTCCTTACTGTCCGCAGAACTGGTGGGAGGTGTTCAGATAAAACAATATTGGCTATGGTGATCTTTAGAAGAACACTTAGTGCTTGGTTTCCTTATTGACACCATAATGCACTGTGCATTTTGTTTTGGATAATGCCAGACCATGTGTGAGAAAAGATGTCTGCAGCCATCTGATTGTGGCCAGTTCATCTCTCTCTGAGCGCTGCTGAGCATACACAGTCATTACAGTGACCTGAGCACAACAAACTAACAGCGTTCACTCTCTAGGACTCTTCATCACTACATCTCATTATTTTTTACCACCCCCCCCCCCACCCCACACACACCTTCAGTTTCTCTATTGCTCCATGTGATAAATATTTATGCATGGGATGAAATGCATGCAGGCATCGTTTACAGCCCCACTGACACTGAGTGGTAAAATTTTAATAAAGGCTACATGTTCAAACCATCACATCCAGCCTCCCCATCTCACCTGCCCCTCACACCCTATAGAGAAGAACCCACAAATCCTTCAATTAGAATCCAAAAGACCCTCATAGCTTAACTAAGAACTTTTGATTTCTTTCTTTCTTTAGAAAAGCGCCAAGTTTTTAACTAATTGACATTACAATATTTCCCTTTTTGTATTACACGTTTTAAATGTTTAAACTATGCAAATGAGGCGCTGTCTAATTAAGTTTTGCATAAAGTTAATAAACATCGTATAAAGCCGGGTTCAGAATTCATGTTGTTGACATATTAGAGGTTTTTACAGAAGGGTATCTGAATATCTCTTATTATTTCATGAATCAAAAAATACTGTCAACAGCCAGAAAATGAATGCTTTTTGGAATAAAATGTATAAAATGTGAACAAAACCTTCAGAATATAGTGAAGATTTCCTGCTCGGTGCATGAGGGGGAAAAAAACAGATTTTAAGAATATGGCTTGTAAAGATACAGTAGTATGTTTTGTTATCTACAGATGCAAATTGAGTAAGTGCAATGAAATAACACTTTAAAGAAAATTTTGAATTTCTTTCCACAAGTCTAAAAATATCTAATGAAAAGCCTGATATTTTGGGCTATTTATAACAAGAAATAGGCCAAAATCTCAATATTGACCAGTGCATGAGCTGTTGACCTTTAGTTATCTCCTCAAGTTTCAGAACAGATCTCACATCTGCTCAGATTTACCAAGATACTACGTCTGCCATCAAAGCAAGAGATCTCAATATGAACTCAAACATTTTTCATCAAATTCTTCCCAGGCCAAATAACTATCCATATTCATTTTAAGCACCACATTCTTGACTCCTCAAAATAAAATAAAGGTCCCAAAAGGAGTTTTCACCACAGAAGATCCATTTTGGATTTCAAAAAGAATCTTTTAGTTAAAGGTTGTTAAAAGAATAATTTCTTCTTATTAGTGTAAAAAAAAAGAAAATAAAAAAAGTTTATAATTTAAAGAACATTCCACTACTATGAAGAACATTTTGTGCTAAAGGTTCCATAAATGCCAGAGGTTCGTCATGAAACCATAGATGCCCTGACCTTTATTTTTAAGAGTGTCCTGTGAGATGCAAAGATTATCCAGAGCCTTTTTATAGTAGGTTTCACAGTCTCACATATTACTGCTTTTAGTCATTAAGTTCAGTTCTCGAGTGTTAAACCCGAGAATGAGGTGTTGAAGACTTCAGGATGGGGAGATTTTCCTCCCAATAAAGATATTTAAAGGATCATCTCTCAGTATAATAGACATGTTCTGCGTCTAAATATTTCTGTCTATTGTGTGTTTTATTATATTAATTTTTATAAAAAAGGGTTTTAAACCCATAAACAAATTTGTAAAATAATATATATAAACACACATACACATATATATATACACACATCCAGATTTTCTAAAGGCAAAACTTTTTAATTGATCATTTGCTGAAATAAAACCAATACTTTAGGAGTTATGACCTAATTTTGTACTCTGTTAATGGACAGTGCCAACTAATAAAAGATTCAGCATTGCTAATTGAGATTGATTTGACTGTTTATGGGCTGGTAAAGAAGAAAATTAAAGGCATTATGTAGAACAGCTCTGATAACTTGACTCCTTCAGCACAGATAGTTTATGCTAAAAAAAAAAATAGTAGATTTCTCTCTCTCTCGCTCTCTCTTTTTCCCAGAATGGAGGAAAATGACAGCTCCTGCCCATCATTCATGGCTTTGTTCTGCGTGTCTAGTGGAGAACTCCTGCCACATGCTCTCACACACCAGAGGTCAAAAGCACGTAACTCCTCATGAATGATTATTCACGGAAATTAACATGCACTTCCCAGTCTGCAGGCTTGACGATTTAATGATGTGTTTCTGTGTGCCATCCGTTTGGAAAAGTGCACAGGAGCAGGCACCAAATCTGCCGAGCCTGAATGCCCAACAAAAAAAATGGAGCGGCATATTCATCTGTTCAGGAAATAGGTTTCGCTGAACTCTACACTCCTCTGCTCCAATAATCATGTCCCCTTTAGCCGGACTCATTCTGATAATATACAGGCTTATTCATGAAGTAGATCTCTGAGAGAGTCTCTACATCTCTATAAGCCATTTTCTCAAGGCCATCCAAGTGGATCAAGGGAAAGACCTATGCATGAAGTTTTAATAATGAACTATGTCCAGTGTCCATTCAAGGGAATGATATTTATGTAGTCTTTTACATGAGCTGCCATAAAAGTTTGCATGAACCGGGAAGTTTAACTGCAGGTATCGAATGTTCAGTGACTTATAAAAAAAAAAAAGATAATTTTAAATGCTAGCTTTTTTTATGCCAGTATTTTTTTTTCAAGTAGCAATTTATTTATTTGCGTATTTATTTATTTAATATTTTTCTAATGGATTTAGTTTTATAATCACCCTGGTAAACAGATTAATACAAAAGAGTAAGTGCATTTACAGTATACAGTATGAACATTAAAACTTTAATTTCAGTCAGATTGAACAGGAATTTGCCTTTTTAAAATGTGACTACTTTAGCCTGATTGAAATTGTACAAGTCTAAGCTGCATTTCCTCAAAAGCATTGTTAGCTAAAGTAGGTTGTAGATCGAGGCCTTTTGTGGCAGTGGTCTCTATTGTCTACTTTGGCATTCATTGCATTTGGGAAATGCAGCCTTTTTTTTTAGACGTTGGATGAAACGACCTAGATAAATAATGTAAATGTAGCCTGGCTTCATCCAGCATACATCCAGCAAGTTAATCAAACTATAACTGGCCTTAGCTTGGTGTGCGTACTCCAAGTCAGAAATTATGGCAAACTTGTCTAGTAAACTAAATGACTTCATTTAGAGTACTAGATTTTCACAGAGTTTCATTAAAATAGTGTTAGAAAAGTCTTTCTGGCCAAAAAACAAAAGTGAGAGTCAGAAAAATACATGCAAACACAGCCGTACCCAGAGAGATGCGCACAGTTAAGGATAAACATTCACTTTTAGGCAAATTAAATGCAAGTGACATGAAAACAAAATCCGTTTAGCAAACGTTTTCCAGAGTCACATAGTAAATGAAGCTCTTTGTTGATAATAGTACACATGCATAGCAATTTGGTTGCCAGGAGACGTCTTTTGTTGATGACTGAACACCTGCAGAGCCTACAGTAGCGTTTGCGTGTCTTAATCATCTTCTGAACTTCAGACAATGAAATGCCTTTAAACTGAGCATCAGCCAAGTGTCTTTTAAAACCAGCAGCTGTTGTTTACTGCTTATTTTCAATTAAAAGAGGAATCTTATTGGTTTACGAGGCAGGATATGCATGGAGCAGCTACCAACTAATTCGTTAATTACAACACATCTCCAGTGTGAAAGTCTGCTTAAATGTCAGTGGAGTCTTGCCTGATTCCTACTAGGTATGTATGTGAACATATCTGCTCACTAGGATCCCGTTTGTATTGAATTGGTCCGCGAAACATTGCTCCAATGGTCTAATGCATGTTCTAATATGCACATCAAAGAAAGGCTCGCATCAGATATGTGCCAGGAGAGCACCAAGCAATGCATTTCTCAGCCCTACCATGGCATTTGTTACAAATTCAAGTCAAACAATCATTGATGCAAACAAAAAATTTACGTATATGGTCAAGATTATAAAAAGTTTTGATTCTAAAAGACACTAATACAATTTGTTATATGACTCCTTCCACTAAGGGGGAGGAGACCGCCAAAGGCTTTCAAATGATATAGAATTTATGATGATTTCTACAATATTTAATGGGGTAAAAAGACAACGAAATAAAGAACGCCAAGCATCCCACAGGTGGGACAGTGACAGTAAGACCTTTTTATGATTTTGCAGCTCTTATATTTTTGACGTCAAAAGTGGAGAAAACCCTGCATCTTTCATAATGTAAGCACAGTTGTTTTACATTTTTTATGTTAAATTATCATCTATTTGCTATTCAACTAAACAGTTACATTTAACTACAGTGCTCATCAAAATGCTGTAAATAATTGAATAATGATAAAAAAAATAGATTGCAAGGAAAAAAATCTGTCATATCTTTCACTGCTTGATTGGCAGTGCAATGAGAGAGCGGGTCACCTGTTTCCTTAAGCAAAGAATGGCATCTGTCAGAAAGAAAAAAGCAAAGCTGGAGAGACTGGCAGAATGAGAAGACGAAAGAAGACGAAAGAAGAATAGAGAGGCAGGGGGGTCAATCGAGAGAGAGAGAACTCACTGGGGTGGAATAATCTCCACCAGAAGCAAAGTGAAGACCATCAAGCACATTTCACTTGCAATTTAGTGTGACGTGTCTGATGAAAACTGCCATAACTAGAGCACTCTAATTTACAAGCTTAAGAGTATGATGTCTTTCAGTTGAATCTCAGGGCCAAAGCACGGCGTTGGGCAGAAGCATGCGTCAGTGTTAGCGTACGAGAGTGGTGTGACTAGTCAGACATCTGGAGGGGCTCTCAAGCTTAGAAAGTCTTGAATGTAATATGAGGATTTTCTTGTAGAAGGTTCAAACTATCTTGTCGCAATCTCAGGTGCAAGTTTAGGGAGGGACAAGTCAATTGCTGCACTGCACTGCAAGTAGACCGCACTTCAGAAGAGTTTTTAAGACTGGCTTGTGCTGTTTTTTTTTTTTTTTTTACTCTTTGTAAGCTTTTATAAATCATTCATTCAGTGTGGCCACATCTCACCAACCCCATCCTCTTGTTTGTAAGGTTACATGTTTAGATTACTCCAGGTAACACTTATTAAAACAATACTGATGCAAGCTACACATCCCAGATCTTCTTTATTGGGACAGATTATGACTTCAGTCCCAACAGGATCTTGGAGAACTGATTATTGCAGCCCAAAATAACTGATTTTGCAGCAAACAAAAAATGTTTGAGATAAAAAAATGATTTATTGTTAGATAGTAAGATTATAGTTTCGTTAATATAATAGTGATAATGAGTATAATTAACTGAAAATATTTAACTGCATAACAGTAGTAAGCATGCAAATATAAGGCTCACCTATGCATATACAGGCGCTGGTCATATAATTAGAATATCATCAAAAAGTTTATTTATTTTACTAATTCTATTCAAAAAGAGAAACTTGCATATTATATTCATTCATTTCACCCAGACTGATATATTTCAAATGTTTATTTCTTTTAATTTTGATGATTATAACTGACAACTAAGGAAAATCCCAAATTCAGGATCTCAGAAAATTAGAATATTGTGAAAAGGTTCAATATTGAAGACACCTGGTGCCACACTCTAATCAGCTAATTAACTCAAAACACCTGCAAATGGTCTCTCAGTCTAGTTCTGTAGGCTACACAATCATGGGGAAGACTGCTGAATTGACAGTTGTCCAAAAGACAACCATTGACACCTTGCACAAGGAGGGCAAGACACAAAAGGTGCAAAAGAGGCTGGCTGTTCACAGAGCTCTGTGTCCAAGTACATTAATAGAGAGGCGAAGGGAAGGAAAAGATGTGGTAGAAAAATTGTACAGGCAATAGGGATAACCGCACCCTTGAGAGGATTGTAAAACAAAACCCATTCAAAAATGTGGGGGAGATTCACAAAGAGTGGACTGCAGCTGGAGTCAGTGCTTCAAGAACCACTAAGCACAGACGTATGCAAGACATGGGTTTCGTATACCAGGAAGTTTTAGAGCACTGCACACAGTGCCAAAGCTACTAGTACCTGGTTTAAGGACCACGGTATCCCTGTTCTTAATTGGCCAGCAAACTCGCCTGACCATAGAAAATCTATGGGGTATTGTGAAGAGGAAAATGCGAAATGTCAGACCCAACAATGCAGAAGAGCTGAAGGCCACTATCAGAGCAACCTGGGCTCTCATAACACCTGAGCAGTGCAACAGACTGCTCGACTCCATGCCACGCCGCATTGCTGCAGTAATTCAGTTAAAAGGAGCTCCAACTAAGTATTGAGTGCTGTACATGCTCATACTTTTCATGTTCATACTTTTCAGTTGGCCAAGATTTCTAAAAATCCTCTCTTCGTATTGGTCTTAAATAATATTCTAATTGTCTGAGATACTGAATTTGGGATTTTCCTTAGTTGTCAGTTAAAATCACCAAAATTAAAATAAATAAACATTTGAAATATATATAGTCAGTGTGTAATGAATGAACATAATAAGCAAGTTTCACTTTTAGAATGGAATTAGTGAAATCAACTTTTTGATGATATTCTAATTATATGACCAGCACCTGCATAGTTTTATTTAACCATTGTATTTTTTAAAATAATTATTATTGAAAGTTAAATAATAATTTTATTTGATTAATATTGCATGTCACAATCCTGGACTCTCCTTCATATAGCATACCAACTCCATAAACTAACGTTATGGGTAAGCTGGTGATTATTTAGTTTTTGTATAGTAAATGTTTCTGTTTGAACTGTGAAAGAAACTTTTAACATTTTATCCTGGTGCATTCAGACGTGTTTTCCCTCAAGGTTCTATTTCATGGCACTAATAGGCCGTTAACAGATAAGATACATTTTATGAGTCCATTAAGGAAGTGTAAGTTAAATGACAATCGAAGGGTCAAGTCACTGAAATTTCCCATGATGGTCCAGTGGTGCAGGTTGAGTTGGCGGACATAATTGGCTTTGTTCGTTCTGCTCTAGGGAGATGCCTTCAGGCTTGTGTCTTTGCAGTCTTTTATTAACATTTAATACGTATGCTTTTTTCCCATCAGACAGACAGAGGACTAAGCCCTTTCTCTTCACTGCAGTGTGTTTGCCAGCATCCATGTTTAATACAGTGTAGTCAGCTCTTGAAACATCACCCTGCTGATCTCAAGGCCATGTGGAAGGGGAGGTGAAGGTGACGGTGATGGCAGCCCTCATTTGTCACATGCGTGACACTTTGTGATGCTCATCTAAGTCAGCTAGTACCTGCTTTATTGTCCTCCACCAACTACCTGAACCCACAGGCAACCTATTTTAAAAAAAAGAAAAAAAAAATTATTTGTTTGGATTTTGACTGTGATTTTAAAAAGTAATGCTTTAAACAATACTGTTGTCACTAAGAATCATTACAGGAAACCTGCAACATCACAGGTATAGTGAATTATATAGATGTTATAGATGTTTAACAGGTTTTGAGAATGTAGCATTACATCACATTATCAGCAATGGATCCTCTGCAGTGAATGGGTGCCGTCAGAATAAGAGTCTAAACAGCTGATGTAAACATCACAATAATCCACAAGTAATCCACACATATCCCGTCTTTTTTTTTTTTTTTTTTTTAAGTTGCATGTTTGTATGGAACAAATACTTTATTAAGATGTTTTTTAATTTCAAACCATTGCTGCTGTTTAAAATACAAGTCCTCTATCTATAATATTGCTTTCTTCAGTGAAAAAGTCGTCTCATCTAAATCAGGAGAGAAATATGCACAGATCAAGCACTGATAATAAATGAAAATAGTCAAAAACATTTCTAAACAAATATGTTGGTGTATTTTTGTGCAGGAGATCAATAGGGGATTAACTTTTTCACTTAAATATTATTATGGATTATAGATTATAGACTTGCATTTTGGCCATGGTTTAAAGATAAAAAATCCTAATGATGGATCTGTTTCTAACAAACACACAGCTTTTCACTTTACAAGACGTTAATTTATGGGCTGGAGTGTTGTGGATAATTGGGACGCTTTTGTTTTCTCATTCTGATGGCACATAATTCATTGCAGAGGATCTGTTGTTAAACAAATAATGTAATTCTAGATTTCTCCAAATTCGCTTCAATGAACAAACAAACTCATGTACATCTTTGATAGCCTGAGGGTGAGTAAATTTTGAGCAAATTTTCATTTTCGTGTGAACTATTTCTTTAATCCTAAAACAGCGAAATGGGGCCAACAGTGAAGAACTCCCTTAAGTGAGAAAAAGCAACTCAGTAAGCAGGATAAAAAATAAAACAAACAAAAACATCCCTGTGGAGAAGAAGCCATCTGCCTGCGCTAGGCACGCATTTCTAAAAATGAATCATCAATCTGTTTTTAAACTGTAGTAAACAGTTGCATGACTCCAACACTGTGTTGAAAGGCAATGTAAATGAGAATCCACCTATGTGGCAATAAAGGAAATGAAGTCCATATTGCATATAAATCAGTGCAGGAAAAGCATCCGGCTACTCCAGGTAGGCCACCAACTGGGCTTTGGCCATGCAGAGAATTGCGTTACAGAAATGACTTATTTTTCAAATGCGGTGATAAATTCAAAGTACCATGAAACAATAAAAAACGCTGACCAAAGAGCTTCAGTGTCACCCGCTATGTTCTTTGGCACCTCGGAGTATTAGTGCTAAAATTCGCTCTTATGTATGCATATGCAGCGATCATCGCATTTCTGAAATAATTGCCTAGAAATATTCCCAAGCGCCAATCTTCATCTGGTTGAAGATTCTGAACAATAGAGATTAGAAAGCATAAAGCCTTCTCTAATGAATTGAAATAAGAAGCATGTGCTGTAGTTGTGCTGTCAGGCGTTGTGTTCATTTTATTACAAAAAAGATTTTATAAATATTTGCAGATTTGCATCCGGTCACTCTTTGATTTAAAACAAAGAATCGTGGGATTGGGCTGCATCGCTGTTATAAAGCCAACAGAGCAAATACAATAACTTATGATTTGTCAGTGAACACAGTGTACACAGAAAGCACAAAAGAAAGCGCTTTCCTCTATCCTGATATTTATACTTTTTCTATTTTACTCCAGCACACGCACCGCTGAAAGATGCCTGATTTCTTGAATGCTATGAATCAGCTGATAAATAATGCATACACATTTATCGATTAATATTTCACTAGGTGGAGGTTGCTGAGGAATACTTGAACAGGCCAATAAAGCATTGTGTGATAAACATCGGCTCTGGCCAGTGTGTTTTCCTGCCATTGACTGTTTGCAATTGAATATGACAGTATATTATTACAGCTAATAACAATTTGTGCTTCTTACTGCCTCTAATGACACTTGTGGTTATTGGCAAAGTGAAGGTTAATTTAATGAGCTGTGGAATGTGTGGATGGTCATCAGTGCTTTGCATCCAGCAATGAGTTAATAAAATATCAAACCGATGGATGTATTTGCACAGTCGAAGGCTGTGTTTCTTGGCTTGGTCCTCAAAAAAAAAAAAAGGCTTTTGGACCAATGCCATCAGAGTAAATGCTCAAGGGCAACTCAGACTCCGGAAACTTCAGTAAAAAAAAAAAAAAATCATCACAGTGCTTGTATTATACATGGTTTGTTCAGCCTCAAAATAGCACTGTGCATAAAGATGTTGTGGTTGACCATGTCCCACATTGCTAAATTTATTCTCAATATTTATCAAAGTAATTTTTACACACTATTGATCGGTCTGTTGATATATGTGTCATCTGAAACTGGAAATAATAGTGTTATTCTAGTTAAAATCACATTAACAGAATGATATCTTTTCTCACATTCTATTGAATGTCCAGAAGCATAAGATAGTATCAAGATAGCACAAGCAGTATCAGAAAAATAATTTGAACACTTGTCCAGGTTTGTTTGAACACTCTTAGTGCTACAGAACACTATATATTTTACTCTCTCTGTGTGGGCAATGGTTTTGACATCAGATCACCAATTAATTTAGGATCTAAATTGGTGGGTGGCAAGCCAAGGAATAATAACAATGCTTAATGCTAATAATAAAACAGAATTTGAATTAAAATGAATGCAAATAATAAAACTTGCGGTACACACAGGGAAAAAAATGAAGCTATATTCACAAGTGCCATATTGTTGTGGCTATAACATTGCTGTTGTTTTTACAAAACGTACAAAATCACCTTTCCTATTCAGTCTATGTCATTTAAATTTAGCATAATGCTTATGTAGTTAGTAACATCAATTAAATTTCAAATTTTTTGGGAACCTTTTGCATATCTATCTATCTATCTATCTATCTATCTATCTATCTATCCATCACTATATTTTACCACAAAACACAATGTTTTCTTTTTTTACGCTATATGAGGACATTGTTTTTGGCATCTGAATACCAATTATCTGGGATCTTTTAAACGTTCTATTGCATGCCTTTCATTACGATTTAATTACCCCCCACCCCACCCCATATAGAAAAGACTAGAAAACATGAAAATATGTCTGTAGCTTAAAAAGCTGCCCTTTCATTTAGACGTGATACATGCTACATGAGGAATATACTAATGCTGCACGATGCTATTTGCATCAGATAAACGTCTGTAAAAAAAATAAATAATAATAATTAAAAAAAGAAAAAGCGAGAAACTAAAACTGCCTTTCATGCCATTATTAACGACATCATCCCAGATGTAATATCTCCTACACACCTCACTTTACTTGTTTATCGTCGCAAAATAAAAAAAAGAAACGGCAAGAACAACAAAGACGGCATTGAGAGGCTCTATTTAGACGTTACGTTGAGTCTGACATCATGGGAGCTCCGCAACCTTAAAAGAGACGGTAAAAAATACAACGGGAGAATCACAGAAGGCTCTCATTGTGGAATGATAACGACTAACTAACGGCGTCTCCTGTCAGCTCGAGGCAGCAGCGGTCACGTGACAGCAGCGAGGCTCACAGACTGAGAGAGAACGAACGCGCTTCATTCGCCATACTGTGTTTTGTGCCATAACGCATTTTTCTCGCAACATTTTACTCCCACTCGGTGAGTACGTTTCCAGGCCTTTTTGTAACCCTTTTTGTCTTTTCACTTGCTCTTTTTTTATTTTTCTCTCTCTCCTTTTGCTGGGGTTTGAGCGTTGAGATTTGAAAAAGTGTTGTTTTGAGGCGTTTTTCGATCCTCAAGTTTTTAGTATGCAGTGATTCCTATCGGGGCTATTCAGTACTGAGTGACACTGGCCAAGTACGTGCTTGCAGTCGTGTGAAATCATGCAACTGGTTTTTAAATGGCCTTGGCAGTTCTATTTTTACGTATGCACGATGATATTTGTTTTGAACCCTTTTTCCTTTTTTGTTCTCTGCCATAGACTTTTGCTGTAGATATGCTTTGCTTGTATTTTGCGCTGTTGTTCATGAGAGTTTTGTGATTTTGATGTCACCGAGCGAAGCATTTGCTTTTATTTTGGTCTTTTCTTTACCCGAAAGTCATTTTCAGACCTGGTGACGTTTTAATGGAAACTTTTCTTGCAGCTTAGCTGTCACGTTTGTTTATTTTTGCTGGTTTTTCTTTCATTTTTAAATGCCTTATACTTTTGCTGATGATTTTAAGGTGAAGTGATTTTTGGATGTGCTCATTTTTCACGTAGATGATGCAGATTAAGGTGACTATGAAGGGAATAATTGTTTCTTTTGGGAAAATATCAATCAGTGCGTCTTTGCTTTCGCCGAAGATGAACAGACTCTCCTTTGCAGGTATATAAAGACAAGAAATCAAACCTTACAGCACATGTTTGTTTGCAATAAAAGCAAGGCGATTCTGAAATGTTAATCTGTGAATTATGTATTCTTTGGCTGTGGGGTTTATCACCAAATACACATCTGTATTTGTGCTTGTGCATAACCACATTGTAAGTGAATGTGAAACTAAGTGGTACCTCTGTAAAGCATACCTTTATCATTGTATAAATTACAATAAGTGGATGTCTCCCTCACCTTATGTGGACTCAATAATTATATATTTAAAAGATTCATCCCAGATGTCATTTACTTTATGCCTGTTCATATGCCTGGGTAAGTTGGTCCTGCTATCTGTATTTTAGATATAATATTCAACAGTTTCAGACTGTAACTATGTGTTGGATTGCAAATACTCTCACTGTGAGGTTGGATGATTTCTGGTGAACATATACGGTATATATATGGATCTACTGACCAACATAGGACATTTTATTGCAGGTAAATTTAATTGAGAGCATTAAATAAAAGGCTTAAAAACACATGTAGATGTCTCACAAATGGAAAGAAAGACTAATGAGCATGTTAAACTGAAATCTCCAAAGAGATCCAGCATGCTGTTCCTTTCAGCACCATGGATAGCGAATGGGTTCACACATAGAATTTCAGCACTCTGCAAGCGCAGACAACTTTTTCATGGCATCTATTATGTACAGCAAGAAAGCTTTTATAGCATCTAAAGCTTATTTTAAGATCTGTCTGCTTAAAGGGATAGTTCACCCAAAAAAATGAGTTAAAATCCATTTACTGATCCTCATGTTGTTCCAAACTTGTATGACTAAGTTATTTTGTGGAACACAAAATGTGTGTGTGTGTGTTTTAGGAATGTGTATAATTTAATCATTTATTAAGTAAATGCTGTGCTGTTTTAGACCCAACTGACTGACACTGCAATGACAGAAACACTTAAATTATTTTTCAAAATATGTGTTCTATAATAAAAAATAAGTCATACAAGTATGGGAAGACATTAGGGTGATTAAACATTTTGGGGGTGAACTATGTCATTAACATTTTCCTTTCTAAACATGTATTTTACTGAAAGCATTCTTTGCACACGCTTTCCCACAGCTCCTAAAAGCAGTGATCAGTGACACAGCAAGGTGTGTGTGTGGGTGGGTGGGCATGGCAATAACCGCTGTTGTGCTTTGTTTTTTCATCTTAAGCTTCACCTTTTCCAGCTAGACCCCAGAATATCTATAGATTCTGTCTTAATGTCAGGCGCTGTAGTGATTGTGAAGGTGCGCCGCTGCATTGAGATGTACATGGCGTGTGTTGAAAGGTGCCTCTGCTGTGTTGATAAATGTCTCTTTCTCTGTCATCCTTCCAGCTGGGTGTTATGATAGCCGGCGTTACTTCCTGCAGTGTCGTCTCAGCCCTCCAGGCAATTTTCCCCTGTTATCTGGGCGTCGCACATGAGAGCTATAAATGAGGGTTGAGAAATATAATAGCTCATGTGTGGAGATGGCTTTGCACTCATGAATAAAACATTGTTCCGTTAGTAAAGGACTGTTTACGCTGGACATGTGCCCGCCATCTGAGTAGAGCTGGACTTTGTGTGTGTGTGTTGGCTGGCTAACTTGGCTCTACTTTATAATTTTTGGTGCACGTTTTGTTAGTTGATTTTTATTTCCTGATCTACTTAAGATTTGCTTTGTTATTTATATCAGTTGTCTTCTTGCAGACGTTACAGCCAGATGCTCTTCTGTACCCAGAAGTATTTGCAGGAATGTCTTGGTCTAAAATTCTCACACTGCCAAAGCAACAGGATGTAAAGGATCAGAGTTAAAACCCCTTTGAACTACAGTCTCTGATCTGTCACAGAGGGAATAAACAGGGCCTGTTAGCGACATAGGAAATGTTGGGATGGAAACTACAGAGGTTTGATTCTGTTGAGTTGTTTCAGTTACCTTTGACTGATAGTTCACTTCAAAATTCAACTTCTTTCATCAATTGCTCACATCGTTGTATGACTTAATTTTTTTCTGTGGAACACAGAAGGCATCTTAAAATTTACTAAATAAAAGCAGCTATCTTTAATTGTAATCATGTTTCACAATATTACTCTTTTTACATTGTTTTTGATCAAATAAATGCAAAATAAGTGACTTATTTCAAAAACATAATAAATGATGCCAACCCCACACTTTTGAATGGTAGTGTATACGCATCATGTTATGAAAGTAAAATGAGTTGGGATGTTGTTTTTATGTCGACTTTAGCTGATCTCTTAGTGTTGGTGTTATTGGCATAGGAAACGTTGGGATGGAGATTTGATTCGGTTGAGCTGATTTCAATTACTTTTGTACTGTTAGATTAATTATCAGTTGATTATTCTATAGGCATACTTCAATCCAAAAAGGACATTCTGTCATCACTTACTCATGGCTTTTGTTGACTGTCTTTATTCTTTCTATGAAACAGAATATTTTTTGAAGAACGTTGTGTTTCAACAGTTGGACCCCATTCACTTTCATTGTATAAACTAAAATACACATATTTTGACTTGTTTTAAGATTTTAATATCTACTTTTGTGTTCCAAATAACATAATCATGAACATATATTCTTTTTCAACTTTACATTTTACTTCTGTAGCCAGTGTGTAGATTTGAGCAGACATATTTAATAGAAAATCACATAGTGTATGATGGTCACAGATGGCATTTTTTTAGCTTTAGACTTTGATTCCATCCAGTCATAGGAGATCAAACATGTTTGATATTTTCAGCAGATTTTAGAAAACCTTATCATTTCATGTCAAGTGTTTTCTAGCAACAGTGCACACATTTTTGGATGAGTTTGTTTTGATCGGAACAACTTGAAGGCCTGGAAGTGGTATGATCATCAGTCATTTTATGTATGATGCACAGTTTTCCTTTGTGACTTGTAAATAGTCACAAAAGAAATATGGCAATCATACACTAAACAACTGAGGATTATATCTTACACTGATGTTTTAAAAATCTGTTCAAATTTTAAAAGTCATGTATTTTATTTCAGCCTTTAGTTGCTTTTTTTCTGGACAGATATGACAGATTTCTGATGGCTCTTTCTTTGAATGGATGGCATGCCTCTTTCATCGTTGGGCAGAAACTATAATTGCGTCTAGATTTTGTCATCTTAAAGCTGTGAAGATAAGTTATTAATCATTTTATGAATAATAACTTAAAGAGACAACCATCAGTTAATATTTAAAGTGTGTTTATGAACTATTTACATAGAGTTCAGTGTGGAAGAGCTTAAAGAGAGCACATTGAGCTTAATTGGAGCAGCAACAATTTTTGATACATTTCATGTAATAAAAAAATGACAAGATATTGCAAAATAAATAATATAGGTTATGCATCAAGTTCATACATATTTTATTTAAAAAAACTATTATTAGCAACATCTATTGAATTATATTTTTTCTTACTGATTTCACACTGATGCTGTGTGATTTTTAAGATCACCTTAAAATAATATGAAATCTTAAAAAAAATACAGCACTGTAAAACCACAGACCAGCAATGAACTGTCAATTTATAATATTATGGATTTAAAAGCACAAGTCAGTAATGCCTGTGATGAAGAATTTACCCTAAAATCAAATCAAATTTACGGGGCTCCTCTTCTGGTGAAAGTTTTCAGACAGCTTTAAATATGGCCACCAGACAGTGTGAACACATGGAGACCCATATCACAGTGTGCAATTATCTGATTGACTTGAAATTGAAAAAGGAGGTGTATAGTAAGAAACACAACAACTGGTTAAGACATCAAGTAGGATATTACATTATTATTATTATTATTATTTATAATCTGAGCTCAGAATTGGAAGCCAGCTTAATACATACATTTACCCTAAATGTCACAAACAATTACAAAGAAATGCCATGTAACACATTGAATTAAACATGAAATTTTGAAGTAAAAAAAAAAAAGAAATATATATTACACTAGTTAACATGATTATACTCCACCTACACGGCCTAGATGACATCAGATGAAGTGGAAAGTAATTTAGATTAAATCAATTCATCAGACTTTTTTATTTTTGTCTTTCAAATATTGTGCAATTATTAATTGGGCACAAAATATTGTTGATATATTCTGAAAGTAAATTTAGATTTTATGTTGACTTTTAAAAGTCAAGCACACAATTAAGACTTCGTCAGTGTCTTCTTTGACAGTGTTGCCTCATTTAACAGACATTTTAACAGTTGAATTTCTAAATGATATTCTAATGACTACAAGACTTCATTGCTTTCCTAGACTCATTTTCTAATCAACAAAAAATCACAGTGATGAAGGAAATAAATGCTTTTGAGTTCACAATGAGCTTATTTCTTAGAATGGTCATATCTTAATACTAAGCGTAATTAGATAAAAGTTTCTCCCTCTGAAGGACTCTAACCTCTCATGTACCCCTGAGCAGATAAGCAGCTCACCCTTGGCGATGAGCATTGGGCTTTAATAAGCTCGCAGGAATCCGTTTCCCTTTTCAGAGCTGTAAATTTGATAAATGGGAGGATTCTTCATTGAATAATCATATTCTGAACAATCAATCCCATTTCTCAAGAACAAGGGCAATCTAGCAGAGCTTTTAAGTGGCAATCATGTTAAAGCATTCGAGTTATAATACAGTCCTTAAGCACAATCTCTTCGGTCACATGTGCTACACCAACTTTTCCAATTAAATTGTTTTGTTAACCTAAGTGATATTATGAGTTTCAGCCAATCATTAAATTGAGCTGACTAACACTATCAGACCAGAGATTGTTAATGTCAATCAGATCTGTGCAAATTTTTAACCAGCTACAAAGCACAGGGAGCAATTCAAGACTACATGAATTTAAATTTGACCCTGTTTACCTTATCAATACATATCTGTCTTCATATTTATATTTTTGCCCTAATGATTTCCTGGCTGTTGTTTTTAACACTTTCCCTTCAAACTTTCACTTTCCTTTTTTTTAAACAATCAAATCAGTTCCTTTCCTGTTTCACTCATATACGCAACTGTTCAAAAGTATTGGGGGTCAAAGTTTTTTTTTTTTTTTAAAGAAATTACTTTCATTCAGAAAGGATTGATTTAAATTTATCAAATTAAAAAATAATTAGAATTTCAGTAACTTTCAAATAACTTTATTGTTAAAAAAGTTATCTAAAAAATATTAAGCAATTTTTGAGCATTTATGAAAATAATAAGAAATTTTTGTTGAGCAGCAATTCAGCATATTAAAGTGATTTTTGAAATATCATGTGACACTGAAGACTGGAGTAATGAGGCTGAAAATTCAGCTTTTGATCACCGAAAAAAAGACATTTTAAAATACATGAAAAAAAAACAGTATTAGTAAAAATATATTACAATATTACTGTTTGTTTTTATAATTTTATTTTATTTGTATTTTTTTTATCAAATAAATGCAGCCTTGGTGAGCAGAAGAGACTTTAAAAAACATAAAAAATACTACCATTTAAACGTTTGAAGGTGGTGAATATGCATCATGTTTTTAAAGTAAAGCAGACGGCAAATGTTGATTTTATTTAAAAACTTGCTTGTTCAGTTTAAGACATGAAATCAAGTCTTTTTAATTATTTTATTGGAACTGCACTCAGCATATTTAACTTTTTGTTAAATATTAATCCAATAATTTATCATGGAATTTATCGTAATATTTTTCTTCTGTCTTAATTTGGTGAACTCAAAGCGCAGTCTCAGAGCCTTTTGATTGCATTCTACCACAGAAAGAGTTATTTTACTCTTTATTCTGGCTGATGGCAGGTAAATGGGCTGGACTGAGAGATCTGGCTCTTAGGGGCTTCGGCGTAATAAGCGTGTGATCTGATCTGTGGTTTGATCCTGTCACTTACTCGCTGCTGAAGACTCCGTTCTATGAATGTGTCTTCTTAGCGCTCACTTACAGTAAGACCCGGCACCATGAGAGGAAATAATCCATAAGTGTGAGTAAGTGTGTCCAAGTTTGCATTTTCAAATGGGTCTCTGCACTAATTGCCTGGTTTCTCTCCCAATAATTAAATGAAGACATTCACACGATTAATTAATATCAGCTCAGAGAGTATGTCTGACTACTATCTAACTTCTTGTTTGCAGACCTACTTTACTTTTTATTCTGACAGTTCAGTCCAGCTGATTGTTTGTCACGGAGTTCCAACCGGGGAACATTATAAAAATATAATGCAACCTTGAGAATGCGTGTTTATATGCTAAATGCCATAAGTGTTAATGTTTATTTCATACTGGCAAAAATGTATACCTGGTTGTCTGTGGCAGATTAAATCATGATTCACTTCATGGAATCAATTTCACAGCCTATTTCAGCGGCACTGTGTCCCGCATCCCACAGATGTCGTTTTACCCCACTATTTGTCTCGCTTGGGATGCACAAGCTATTCCAATATATTTATCCTTCTCTGTTTATCATATCAGCCTGCATAAAATCTTCATTAATGCATATGATTGAAACCCCAGCATTAAAGTGAGGCGAGGCTGGTTTGTCTTACAGTGCTCCCACCTTCTTTTTTGCACGTACACAATCACAGTCATCTTATATGGCTGTGTGTTATTTATTAAGGGCAGACCAGCACCTTTCAGAACTCTATTAAGTTCAGATCTCTCGGCTTGCCAGCATCAGGGAGAGCTGTGCTCCATCAGCTGTTGACTTTAAGTTATACTGTGACAAAGCTGTGAAAGCATGGTATATACTGTATATACCTTTATTATACTTTATAGCTATTTATTATTACTTTATAGCTAACTATAGCTAATAGGAGTAGTAATAGTAGTTTAAATATACACTACTGTTTAAGTTTCGGGTCAATAAGATTTGTTTATATTTCAAAAGAAGTGTCTAATGCTCACCAAGGCTGCATTTATTTGATCAAAAGTACATAATTATAATTTTTTTAAAATATCATTATGATTTAAAATAATAGTTATTTCTAATTGTATTTCTATTTATTTTTACAAAGCTATGCAGTATTGAAAGCTGCTGTTCAAAAGTCACATAGTGAAAAAAGCAGTGGCTACATTTAGTTATTTACTCCCTACCACGGGATAGACTTACACCCTTTTTTCCAATGAGGCATTCTATCCTATGAGTGTGTTTCTGAAGAGTTTTTTTTTAAAGGAACTGAAAGAAAAGCCTTTCTATATATATATTCTATTTTTTTTGACTGTCTCTGTTGCACTGGTGTTTTGTCTCTCTATTTCAGCCTGCGGTCTTGCGGTGTGTGTTGTAACTGTAATAGCTGTAATCAGCCTTCCTCATGTATTACTAGAGTAGAGTTTGGCTCCTCCCACACGCTCCTCTGGCTCTTCCAGACGTGTTAACGAGACAAGAGAATCAATCATCTCTCTGAGATATTTAAGTCAACAGATCCAGACCTGCTCACTGGAAAACAGTGATACATAGAACAATTTTTAGCAGCTAACAATTTCTTAATTGCAAGAAAGTGGTTGTTTTTTGGATTCATCCCAGTGAGAGGTTGTTTACATTCAGTCACTGACTTTTTCTGTTGGTTACACAATCATTTAGTACGTTTAGTACGAACTGTTCGCATGTTACTTTATTCGCTTGCACTTTAGTCAATGTTAGGAAGAAGGAAGATAAAGAGATTTGCTTACTTAAGAGTAAAAATACAAGGCTGTGATCCTTTTTAGGCCTCAGCAAATGGGGATGGTTAAGATCAGAATGTTTATTGTTATTGCCTCATCACACTCATGGTCAAACTTCAAAGGGTAAGGCGTGGCCTAGTTGTTAGAGAGTTTGACTCCTAACCCTAGGGTTGTGGGTTCGAATCTCGGGCCGGAAATAACACGACTTAGGTGCCCTTGAGCAAAGCATCAAACTGAAGCATAAATGATGCCCACTGCTCCGTGTGTGTGTTCACTGCTCTGTGTGTGTGTGCGCTTTGGATGCAAATTAAATGCAGAGTATGGGTCTGGGTATGTGCTGGTCCAAATTGGTGAGCAGGTGGTTTTGGACAGATGCTGGTAGATTGGGTAACATTACACCCAAATGTCCATCAGTGATGAATACACTACTCCTACATATGGTTCACATCAGCTGCAGCTGGGTCAAGCCAAGAGCAGCTGAAATTCGCCTGGACCTACTGGAACCGTATGCTCAGGCCAGAGATATCAAATGCAGGGTAAATCTCATGAAAACATTCTGGTCATGATTAAATTTAAAATCTAAAATAATAATATATTTAATAATAATAAATTATAATGAAATTATGGTAATACCATGATTTTTTTTATTTAGACCTAAATATATATATTTTTCATCTGCATAAATTACAGCAAAATAAATATTGCAATGACTTATTATAATTGATAATTATTAGTGAATAATACCGATGTTTATATATTTTTATTTACTTTTAATTTATATTTATGTTTTCCCACATTTTTAACATAAGTATGTTTATTGTGCACTCATATCACCTTTCAGTCTCTAGATCTCTAGACAGGGTCTGAATTCTTAATAACATGTTTATGAATGCAAAACAGTTTGATTTTCCTTTATTTTCAAATCTATTTAATTTTTTACTTTTTTTTAAACATTACTTCACATTTCCATACAATTTAATTATTTGAAATGACACAGAGGATAATAAACAAATTAAATATTATACTGCATATTGCTATAATACTAAACAATGGACCAAAAAGAGAAATATCTAAGATATTTTATTTACTAAATATTAATCTACTGCATCACTATTTAGCATTTATTCTTCTTCCTAATGTGCGTTTGTTTTAAGTATTTAAAAGAAATCATGTTATTTAGTTTTCTTTTTGTAGGAAGGTAATTCGTTCAATGGCCCATGTTAGCAATACAGACTTGCACAGTGGTATCAACCCCTGCATGAGCTGCCCATTTTACATCATCTTATTGTCAAGCTCAGTGTCATTAGACTGGATTTCTTGAGAAGGGATCGCTCTCCTCAGGTCACTCTAGTTTCTCCAGGGTTGCATCAACTCTGGTTAGACTCTATAAGAGGCAGACCCAAACACGCTCCGAAGCCGACAATCTTTCTCTCGTCCTGCTCCCACTACTCTACCAGCCACAATGGGAGCATCCGAGGCCGATCAGTTTCTAATGGAGCGTGGCCTCAATTTCCTCTTCCTTTCACATGAGGAGAGACCAAGATAAAGGGATGAAAAATGTATTTGCATGTGTGTGGCTTTGAGGTGTTCAGAGAGCGTACGCAGTGCTCGTACAAAATTTCCCAGGGTTTGCTTGAGGATGTGATGGTTTAGAGTGAAGCATGAGGGTCCGCTGAATGTGGATGGGAACATCTGATGAATGATGTGAGCTGATGAGATGTCTCACCTTGAAATCTGAACCCGCTGCTTTTCTGTTAAAAAAGGTTCTAGGTCAATGCAAACGTTAAATGATCCTGACAGTATGACAAAAATGGTTTACTAACAAAGGTTGAGATGAAAATTTGGTTTTGAAACAATATTGAGGTCAAAGGAAACTGTAAGCAGTATGCACATAAATAGAAAGGAGCAATAATAGCACATTTTTACAACCAGCATCTGTGAACTTTTGCCATGGTAACAGAATACAATTGAGAAAAAAGGGGAAAAATAGATTACTATTTTTATAGTTTTTTTTTTTTTTTGCATTTTTGCAAGCGTGTAACAGAAATTTTACATTTCATAAGTGATAAATAAATAATTAAATAAATAACTGAAGTTGTAAATAAAACAGACTATTGGAGTAATTTTTTGTAGAAAATACTATTTCAGTTTTTCAGGTTTACATGTTTTAAAGGGGGGGGGGGTGAAATGCTCGTTTTCACTCAATATCCTGTTAATCTTGAGTACCTATAGAGTAGTACTGCATCCTTCATAACTCCAAAAAGTCTTTAGTTTTATTATATTCATAAGAGAAAGATAGTCTGTACCGATTTTTCCCGGAAAAACACGACCGGCTGGAGGCGTGACGTGTGGGCGGAGCTAAAGAATCACGAGCCCCAGTAGGCTTTTGAGTTGAGAGCGTTTGGAAGCTGACATTGCCTTGAGGAAAAAACCATCATCCAAAACAAACCATGGCTAAAAGTCAGATTCAGCCGTTTATTTATGATCCAGAATCAGATCCAGAGGCTGAAACTGAACGAGAGCAGCAGCAGCAACGACTCGCTCCGAGCGGGGCTCGAACCCTGGTCTTCGGCATGGGAGGCGGACGCACTAACAAGAAGGCAGAGATATTTGAAGCAGTTTTACTCACCGCCTGCGGTTCCAACACACGATCGTGACCCTTTTTTCGTTGGGATTGCATCATCCTTAAAAAATAAACGATACGCAAATCCGTCGTCAAACTAGGCCTTGATTGTAAAACAAGCATTTTCGAAATGCAGGGAACAAACACAAACACTTGCACAACTCCGTTGATGCTCTGTAAAAATAAACTCCATCCACTGGTCCCTTAATGCTGTTTTTCTTTGGTAATCTGTGCAGGGTTGTCTTGCCCTGGCAACCAAAAACACACTCCTTTTGTGACATTTCGCGACGCTCTCGCTCCGATCAGTGATTGTCTGTGCTCAGCCTCTCATTCCGGGAAAAGTGCCCTCTGGACCCAAATAAGGAAATTCTCCATCCTCCATCTAACGTCACACAGAGCCATACTCGAAAGAAACTTTCCGAAACTTGTGACAAACCGGAAGGAGTATTTTTGGAACAGAAATACTCCTTCAAACATACAACTTAATTTTTGAAACTTTGTCCATGTTTAGCATGGGAATCCAACTTTTTAACAGTGTAAAAAACTCAGTATGCATGAAATAGCATTTCACCCCCCCTTTAAGTAAATGTTACTTCCTGTTTATTTTTTTTATACATTTACTAGCAATTTCTGAGTGAAAATTAGGGCTGCATTATACATCGGAATTATCGAAATTTACGATATGCATGCCGCAATGTTTTTTTGCAATAAATGAATGTGTTGTTATGTATTTCAAAGTTTTAGGTCGATGTGGATATAGCGGATGTAAGTTAGGATATGTGTGCATGTGCATGATAGTGTGCCAGCTCTGACACAAGCCATTCAAAAAGCCGCAATGCTTTCATAGCGACCTAATCTGATAAAATGATTGACATTGATTTCAGGATAGTCAAGTTTCTCTGTCAATCATAAATGTTTCATGGCCATAAGTTTGTGAGCACCTAAAGTTTGTCCCTAAGAAAACCAGTTTCTTGTGTATGTATTTCCAATGCTTCAACAAATTCTAAAAAACCCTCTGATGTCACATGGACTACTTTGAAGATGTTTTTATAACCTTTCTGGACATGGACAGTAGACCGTACATACATTTTTAATGAAGGGACAGAAAGATCTCGGACTAAATCTAAAATATCTTAAACTGTGTTCTGAAGATGAACGGAGGTCTTAAGGGTTTGGAAAGTCATGAGGGTGAGTCATTAATTAAACATAATTTCATTTTTGGATGAACTATCCCTTTAAGACTTACTTATGGGGCTGTTTGAGTTTATAAAAGACGTAAAAGATTGGGAAGGCTTAGAACTCTTTACCGAGGAATTGTTTGAAAACCCCACTGAGAAAATTTATTGGTAAAAATACTTCCAGAACTGAGGCTGCTAAAAAAAAAAAAGTGGTCATTGTAGAGCTTTATTGCATTGGTACTATAGAGCAACAGAAAGAAAGAAAGAGCTGGGCTGAAAAGAAGAATAGGGTAGTATATTCATCTTTCAACACAAGTTTCTGAGATTTGTGGGAGAGAGTCTCGGAGGATCCTATGCATTTTTTATGCATGTCAGATTTTGTGTGTGTTATATTAGATAGTATGCATGCACATTTCACACAAAAGATAACGAACATTCAGGCATGACAGGCCTGGCAATAGCATTTCAGATCATTTTTCTAAATGTCTGAATGGAAATGGCACTGATCTGATAAAAACTGCAGTTTTACTAACCTTTCTATCTGTCCTTTTCTATCCGTAAATGGCAGGCGTGTTGCTGGTGTGCGCGTGCAGGGTTTGTTCGTATATCAGCATCTGTCTCTGTCTTTGTGATGACAGTGGAGACTCTCATCTTGCTCCTGATTGTTGATTCTTCCCTTCCCATGTTGACATTGATGTTGTGAAATGAGGTTCGGCTTTGTGAAATGTTACTGTGTTCAGTCGTGTGTCCTTTTCTCTTTCACTACTGTTTCATCCCTTCTCTCTAATTAATATTTTACAGCCATAAAGAGTCACAGCCACCAATCAGCTGGATTTGCGTCTGTTTTACGAGATTATTTATATGTGCCAGTTCTATAGAAACAAAATTGTGTTTTACATGAACAATATAATCAATAATCTATTTATTAAAGCCAAGTGTTTTTAAGCATTTTACTTTTATTCCAAAAGTATAACCCAAGGCATTAACAATTTAAACTAATATTTTATTTGTGAAGTATTCTTTTTAATAGTTAACTTTGGTCACAGACACAAAGATTTACTTAAAATTTTACCTGAGGGGTTAGGATTAGGCAATCAGGTAGCGATTTGAATGAGGGGGTAATAATTTGTCAGGAGTCGAAATTGGGCACAACAGCGGACCGTGAGGAACATGAATTTATAGCATGAACCAATCACAGTTGTACATAACCATTCATATCCAATCATATCGCAATGAGGCATTGCCTCCTCTAACGTGACTTTTCCCCATTCATTCTCAAAAACTGACCTATCGGTAAGCCCCTCCCCTCGATTATATCATATAAACTGGTTAAATGTAAATTAATTTAACCATAGCCTGCGATACATGAGCAGTTGTAATCCGGGATATTGTTATCTGCGATCCTGACGAACATTACTTAACATTACTACGAACATTACGAGACTTCTCCCGCTTGCACTGGGCTTTGTAAACCCTCACTTCCAAATTAATTCCCACAATATTTATTTTAAAATCTTCTACATGTCCCTCCAGGGCATATAGTATTTAAGTCCCACTCGAATAGTGGTGCTTCTGTGTCCAAAAAAAATTATCAAAAAGATATAGGAACAAGGTTTTCATATATTTGTTTGTCAGAATTCGCAACAGTAAATAAGAGGGGCGGGGCTTACCGAGAGAGATGTGGAGAGAGATTTGGACTCCAACTTTACCTACTTTACTTTTGCTGTTTGTTTGTTATTGTTTTTTTTAGAAAAACAAGTTATGCACTTTTTAATGTTATATTTTGTAATACTAATGTGTTTATTTATTTAATTTTTTTACTTCAAAGTTTTTTTCTCATCCAATATGTTGAAGAGGCACTGCCTCCCTTGACTCCTCAGAGGAATTGCCCCTGATATTTATATGCACTTAAGGTATAAGGAAGTACATTTCTAAGAATGTGAATATGCTTTCTAAACTGCATATTTTTTTAAAGATTTTTCTTTTCCATTATCTCCATATTTTGGTTTGTCATTAACCCATAAATATCCACATTTCTACTCAGCAGTCCAGTAGCAGAAGTAAATGTCTCATTGAATTACTACAAGATTCCTGTAACTTATCTGAACACAACCAGTTATTTAATCACACACTTTTTTTTTTCTGAAAGTGGTCACATTGGGCCCTAATTTTCTTTCACAATTGTGCAGATTGCTTACTGGACAGTATTTTGCCTTCAAAGTCAACATGAAATAAAATTTGACCCTATTTTATACTTTCTTAATATACATTATAGGCAGAAGTCATCAGTGAATGCAATTAAAAAAAAAAAAAAAATTGTTCGTCTAAACATAATTGAATGATTTTATGAATCATAATGCCTCCTTTCCAAGATCCTGCCAGCAGTTAATGCCAGTTATTGTTCATTTAAAAGCATATAATGATAGATATAAAAATGCATTATAATTGAGATGCTCTTAAAGGTGAATTTGACCTTCAATCCCCATAAAAAAACCTCATAAAATGTGTATGCCAGCGTTTTTTTTCCAGAAGCAACCACTGCAAGTGATTTTTCTTGCCGAATATTCTGGTGCACTTCATATTATCAACAGATCACATTATGTGGAACCAAAGCGGGGTTTTGAATCCCGCTTCATGTTGACTTTCCTAGACTTACTGAGAATCATGTACATTTGTTTCATTAGTCAGGGAAAATTATCTGTTTGTAAGACCTGTACACTTATGTATGAAGAATCAAAAGATAATTTTTCTAATCTTAGACGCTCTTTTTTTTATCGAAAGGATGCCCACCAGTCAGTGTGAGTGGATTAAAATGATTTTCAATTATTTTGCCGCATATGTTTTGCGATGATACTTAATTAAAAGGTCAGTTGAGTGTCAGAGGTTCCTCTCTTTATACCTAATCTGCTCTTCTCAGAGGTCTTTGGGAGCTCATTATAATCTTCAGCGTTCTTGTACATCACGAGCTTCAGCATATTTCCAACACTGACTGGATGCGTCTGTATCTGATACTGGCAGCATGTCTGCTATCAGGATCAAACTAAGCACACTCATTAGGAACGAGATAAAGCTAATTACTATCAATACGCTGAAATATTTATGGAAATGAGTCACTGCAATTAGGCAGCTATACACAAAAGAAGAGAATCAGAGGCTTAGTTAGGAAAGTCAATCCACATTCAAGCATTTTTTCAGAAAACCTATTGCAAATCTCGAATTAATACGAAAGTGATTTTGGCACACATGTGTGATTCATATGCATTAATGCAAGGATAGGCTGTGGGCTTTCTGCAGGAATGCATATAAATAATGTATGAAGCCCTTGTTATTGGGAGTGGGCTTTTGTTTTGAAATAAACCCAGTCTCTAATGAGCTGAACCCATCACTGTGTGCGTTAAGTGCACCAACTCTTTTCATATCTACTTTTAAAAACATAAAATGAAAATTGACCCTATTTACGTTCTTGATAATTGGCCCTGGTTGTTGTGTGCATAATTTAGTGCACATGCTCAAAATGCAATATTTTCTTCTTCTGAAACTATTCTGTTTTGGTCATGTAACCAAGAAAATAATATATACCAAATAGATTCACTTCCAAATTCATTTTTTCTTAATGAAGAATTCAGCATGCCAAGATGCTAGCGTGTTTGGTTTATCATTGCTCGTTGTCAAAGTGTTGCTAGGTGGTTCCTGTTACAGTTGCTAGAGTGTACTGGGTGGGTGTTTTGTTTTTATAGTTTACTGTCAAATAAGCCTACATCAAAGATATTCTTGTCTCCAAATGACTTAAATCCATTTTTTTGTGTGTGTATGTATATATATATATATATATATATATATATATATATATATATATATATATATGCAAGGACATAATAAATTGATCAAAAGTGACAATAAATTAATTTATGTTGCAAAATATTTCAATTAAGTGCTGTTTTAAAATGATAAGAATTGCTGTAAACTTTAAAATAAATACTTTTAAACTTTCTATTCATCAAAGAATCCTGAAAGAAATGTATCACTGTTTCCACAAAATAGTAATTCACACAATTGTTTTCTGAATAATCACGTGATAATGGCTTCTAAAAAAATCAGTGTTGTCATTGCAGGGATAAAATACATCTCAAAATATATTCAAACTGAAAAAAATTATTTTAAATTGTACTGTAGTAACAATATTGTTTTACTGTATTTTTCAAAAAAAAAAAAAAGAAACAAAAAAATCGAATGCATTCTTGGTGAGCATAAAAGACTTATTTCAAAAACATAAATATCACATTCACCCAAAACGTTTAAATGGTAATGTATTTCAGAACGTTTCAGAGAATTATCTGATGGCTAAAATCAAATCCTTCCCTACTAAAGTTACATGCATTGTGAGGGGCATTTTGTATTTTTCTGCATTTTTAGAAATGCATTTTATAGTAGTTAGGATTGTGGCTAAAAATAATAATTTGCAGTAAAACTCAAAATGCACCAAAGAAAGATAAATGTGCATGATAAAACACTCTTTGTACTGAACAGAATGGACCAGTCAGCCTGTTTCCTGAGTGGGTGAACAGGAAATGCACTATTTCTGCATAACTCTCATCTCTTTAATACTATCTCAGTCCTGTTTCTACTTAGCTTGAGTGCTAAGACCCTTCATTTGACCTAATCCAAGTTCTCCTATCATTTGGATATTACTGATAAGCATATGCCACAGTGAAGCTTTTTTCCATTTAAAAAGCATATTTCATACCCGCATCACCTTTAATGTTGCTGAATATGTATTATGTGGCAGAGAATGCTTTTGTCTGTGCATTTTCATCACTCTAAATTAATTCACTTGTTTTCATTTCTGCATCCAGTGTATCACTTCTCCATTTGATGAAGATTAAATTGAGTGTGTGAGATTATATTGAATGCCTTTAGCAAACTAATGTGTGAATTGAATTTCTGGAAGATTGTTCTCGATGACTGCTGGCAGATGCTTCAGCGTTCGTTTCCTCAGTTTATTTTCTCTAAAGACAGTAAGTCTCACAGCGTACCAGACCTAATGATCACTTACACTCCTGTTGGTCTCTTATAGCCTCCAAGGCTGCATTTACAGTTACAATAAAGAGCGAGGTTATTATAGTGAAACATTTTTACAATTTTAAATAAGTATTTTGTATTTGAATTTTTGAATTTATTTCAGGAATTTCAGCAACCAATAACTCCAGACTTCAGTGTCACAAGATCCTACAGAAATCATGCTAATATGCAGATTTGATGCTTATTTTTTTTAAATTATTATTATTATAATCTATGTTGATATTTTTGTAACATATAATATAATGTTTTTGCGATATATGTAATGTTGTATGAACTTTGATACGTTTTTTCAGGTTTCGTAATAAATAAAAAGTTCAAAGGAACAGCATTTATTTGAAATAAAAAACGTTTAGTACGGTATATGAAACTATACATTTATTTCAACAACTAAAAAAACTCTATAGGATGCCATTTCTATCTTTCTTTCTTTCTTTCTTTCTTTCTTTTCTTCCACATTCCATCATGTCTTGCAGTCTTGGAGGTAAATTCTCTTCTCTCCTCTTATCATCGTGGTGTGTTGGAGCCCAAAGCGTCGATCTGACTGAATGAGACCAGAATAATTCAATCAGATTGGCTGAGATCTCATTTCAGGCGTTTGCAGGCCGCTAAGCACAGGCTTTGCTTCTGTCAGAATCCCACACAATGCCTTGGGATCGCTGATTGACAGGTCTCGTGTTCTTTCAGGTGGGGTTCATCACTACATTCCATTTTCCTGGCTGTTTTCCTTTCACTTCTGTGACTTTCACATTAGCCGATTACCACCAGTGTGTTTGGGTGAGTTCTGTATCTACACGTATGTGAAAGTGTTTGCTTTTACACTTCGCTGGTTACTGGAACAGTTCTCACGGAGGTTAAGTGCCTGACTCAAGGGCAGCTCAAATCTAAGAATCAGAGTCACACCGGGGACAGTATAAATGGGGAGGAGATGGACCTCTGGTTGAAATATTTATGGAAAAAGAAGAGATAATTGTATTTAATGTGAGTTAGTTTGTGTGCATCCACATCATCTGGACCATGATTTGTATTGAAGAAGCTAAATTTATACTATTTTATTGCTAATGTTATCAAGTTTATTGAAGCATTAGATTTTCTATCTTGTTGACTTGCAACCCATATTGACTCAGTACATTAATTATAAATGGCAAATGTGGAACGAATGTATACATAACAAACTGTATGAGGTAAACCCACTATTGAATCAAGGTATAAACTGTTATAATTTTGAAAATCAATATGATGTTGTGTATATGAGGTCTCGAATTGGTCGTACAAAACTCACTCATTCTTATCTGTTGAAAGAAGAAGAGAAACCGGTTTGTGAAAATCTTTTGAGTATAAAACATTTAATTGAATGTCCAATTTTAAATAAATTAAACTAAACTATGCAACGTTTTTTTAAAAGAATTCTACTGAATTTTTTCATAGAAAATTGGAGTTTTGCAATTGAAATGCAAGTTAAATTAATTTTCAGCAATTAATAAATCATTAGTAAAGCTGACTAAAAGAATAATAATGCCCCCCCCCCCTTAAAAAACAAAACAAAAAGGATTTTTTTTTCAGACACATTTTTGAAGTTCAGCCTATCTATTTTCTAAAAACATTTAATTGTTATTTTTTACTTCATACAAAAAAGAAAATTCTGTCATCATTTACCCGCTCTCATGTTGTATCACACCTGTACGACTTTCTTTCCTCTGCTTAATACAAAATATGATATTTTGGGAACCTAGCAATGTTGGAGCACATGCACTTCTATTGACAAAATATCATCTTTTTTTATTTTTGAGCATCTCTTTAAGATCGACTAGTCCCTCAGACTTGTTGATTTTGAAATTGCATAGTTTTAAAACCACAATGCTATAATCTGTTGAATCATAGGTTAACGTGTTTTTACTTGTGAACGTGAGATTGTATGGGTTATTTTATTTGGAGTGCATGGATAAATGATGCAGTCGTCCCAGTTTGCTACAGAAGGTCATGACCCGAAAGTGCAATTCTGGTATTACGCAGACAACGTTCATCCACTCATCCACTCTCAGATCTAAAATGCTCTGAGATGGATGGAATTAATAATTGAGGCAAATCTGCTTCCCAGAGTGCTTTGCACGACTTTGGTTTCTTTGAATTTTCTTGAATAGTGCAAACAGCTCGTGACTGGTTCACAGTGTGCTTTTACCATATCTGCACTGAGCCGCACACCCGTTTCAAAAATAAACATCTTGTGTGGGATTTTGATATCTGCTCCCTCTCTATAACCAAAAGTGTCTATCTTTTCTTTACTATATGCTTCATGTTTCTGAGAGCACAAATGTGGAGAATTCACATGCCTTGGTTTGAGGTTTGATATATTCACATTTGTGTACGTACGGGAGTCACAGCATGAGCCATATTTATTTGCAGACCTGGATTTGCTTTCACAGAAACTGTGCTCATCCTGTTCCTTTCTTTTATGCTGCTATTTATGACATCCTTAATCTCGGTACTTAATTTAATTATTACATTACTTTATGATCATTGATTCATTGCACATTGTGTTAGTGTTTTTGTTTTTTAGTTTTATAGACCAAGTCTTGCTAGTGTAAATGTGACAGTATCAAGGAAAGTATTATTGGACACTTTTTTGGGTGTTAAGTTTTGCGTGTTTAATTAATTAGAATTCTTAAAAAAACATGTATTTGATCTTTGTAGTTTTAACCTTCAAAACCTAATTTAATGTCTTTTAAGTTGTACATGAACAAAGTTGCAAATGGTATATGTCTGTGAGATTTTTCTGATATTTTATTAATGCTTTAATGCATTGAATCTCCATTATTTTAATATAGTAAAATATTATATAAATAATTACTGTTTTCTACTTTAATATATCTTAAAATGTGATTTCATTGATCCTAATATGCTGATTTGGTACGAAAGAATAATTACTTCTTCATATTAATTATTGTTATCAATGTTGAAAACAGTTGTTGGGTTTAATATTTTTGTAGAAACCAGAATAAAAAAGAATTTGATCAATTCAGTACATTCTTGCTAAATAGAAGTTTACATTTCTTCAAAAAATAAATAAAACCTAACGGACCCCAATTATAAAGTAGCCATTTTACCAATGCCTGAGGATATTAAATATTTTTTTCAAATAATTAAAAAAATATTTATGTATATACAGATTATTTTAGGTGTTACAAGACAAAGATACAATGTTGTTCAGTGTAATGTTCAGAAAAGATACAGTGGCCACAAAGAGTATTTGAAAACTTTGAAATGTCTTATATAATAAAATTTCAAACCAATTTGTATGTATTTTAATGGAAGAAAATAATATTAAAAATTATAAAACAATTAGATATACTGTTCAAACTGGAGGTCAAACACACTTTCTGAAAGTCTGCGAGGGTTGACTGTTATGAGAAGAAAATTACATCGTTTGAATTCTGTGTGGTCACTTCCCACTTTTCCGTCCGTTTGTCCACAGGAACTGACTTTGATAAGAGTCAGCCTGAGCGAGCGATAAGCTGAATGTGCAGCACAACACAAAACGTCTTTACCAGGGGAAATAAATGGCAGTTCCCAAAGGGATGTTTTTATTTTTTAGCTCTATTTGTTGACGGAAAATGCCAAGCTCCATGACTGGCTTCTGTTCTGTCGATCAGTCATTGGTATGTGTGGAGATGATTCCTCGGCAGGCCAATTTAAAGGTTCAGGTGCCACATATGCAAAAAAGACAGAAAGAGTGCATTTAAAAAATATATGAATGCTTGTGGTCGTCTGGCAATGTTTCCTAAATCCTCTCCCAGGCAGGAGTGCAAGGCCTTCAATGCCAGCTGGCTTTTTATCTTGTGACATTTATTTCTTTCCTCTCCTTTCCCCCATTTTTTTTAATCTTTTGTTTTTCTGGGAGGCTCAGCAGCTGTGCCGGTGCAGCTGGGCCGAGAGCAGCACACCTCGTTGTAATAGCACTATCTATTTCCACGTAAACAGACTAACAAATGTCAGCAGCTTGGCTAGCCATGTGAGCATTGCAACCTTTCCAGTGGCGGGAAGGAGAAGGTTGCTCGCTGCCTGGGATGGAATTGTGCTGTGTGTGTGGGTGGGTGGTAAGGGAGATTGACAGTCTAACAGATGATCCTGATTGGCTCTTGGGTTGAAGGAAAGAGATATACAGGTCACAGGAATGAAGCAGGCATAGGCTGCTGGGTTAATTCGCCATGTGTTTCTCTCTCCCTCCAGCATTCAGTACATTTTTTAGTTGCACATATGTCTCTGTTTGGCTCTAATATCCTTGTTTCACTGACTAGGTCTACACTAATAGACATATAGACGAAAATTAGAATTGGTGAAAATGGTAATGGTCATGCGAATACGTACAATGTGTTCAGTCTATTAGTGTATGTGCAAAGGTGTGTAGTGTTACTGGCCTACTACTGGCCTGAGATGCATAATACAGTGTGTTTTTGTGGATTTCTGTGAATGGCGATTGAAACCTTTGAATCGCCATGATGATTGAATCACATAACCAGCTCAATATTTGTGGCTTTTTTTGATGTAGTAAACTTAACCAGTATTGGACCTGGTACAGCACTGGCATAGAACTCAAACAACCGAGCTAAAATGTCATTATTTCTTCAGGAAACGTGTTTTTAATCTCATATTTACTTCTGGTAAGACTATCAGTTAGGTATAGTAGGTGCTACAGTAGGTTTACGGTTTAGTAGGTGTTATATTACCTTGGTTACTTCTGTTTTTACCTCTTGACTAGAGTGGGTTTTATCTGAAATACATTATACGATCATATTTAAACATTTACAGAGCAATTATCTAGCATTCCTGTTAATCAAATAGTAGATCATAGTGCTGTCAACACCAAGATCATGGGTTTGATCCTTGGAAATGCATGAACTGATAAGATGTGCCGTGAATGCTTTGGATAAATGCATCTGCCAAATATAAATGCAATTATTGCTAACAAATTATTTAAGATCTGATCTCTTGCAATTGGATAGTAATTTACAGGGCAGCATTGTTTTTCTCATTTCGCTTGTGGTCAAATTCTGGGTAGATGTGGCACTTAATAGCAGCAGATCAGTCTCTTTCTAATTTTAGCCCGATTGTTTTCGTTTAATCTCTCCCTTGTCAGGAGTCCATCCGGTCACCGTGTTGTTGACATGCCAGATTGGGGTTCAGAAGGCCCCAGAGAATTGTGGGAAAGGTGACCTCTGGTGAATGTCTTTTGTGAACCTCACCTTGCTCTAGACGATAACACCTAGTGCCACAGAGGAGGAGACAGCATTCAGTTGTGTGTGTGTGTGTGTGTGTGTGCATGCAAAATCTGAGGAAAAGCCTGAAAAGACCCAAATGTAATTCATATTATGCCATATCATAAAAAACATACAATTTCCAGAGATGTGTTTGTTATTTCATTGCTCATAAGATACAGTGATTCCAAACTCACCCAGTAAGCATGAACAACAAATTGCATGTAGTCTGAATGAATTTAGATTTCATTTTTTATTCAGGGTTTTCTGTATGGACGAATCTCACAAAACCTGTCAGGAACACGTCTAGGCCACATTTCACCACAAAATCAAAAGAAAGAAACAAGAAATGACAATGTCCATCAATGAAAATTGAATGCTTGAATGTGACCTGAACATGCTGTTGTAGGATTCATCGATTTTTATGTGTGGGATTTCACCTAAATGGGTGTTTTTCTAGTGAGATCATGAGAATGTATCATTCGTGTGATGCGGAAAACCGCAGCATTTTCTGAACTGGAGTTTAAGTGAGAGGTTTGGAAAAATGACATTGTGCCTATCTGCAGCAGTCAGGCCTGATTTTCCTCATTATTTCCTCCTTCCTCGAGGAATTAATGAGCGCTGAATTCCACACCTTTTAACGCTGGCCACCATCAGTAATAGCCAGTTAAATGAGAGTTCTGCGGTCTAGACCTGCCACGATGGACAGAAGTGTCAGACACGAGAGGTGAAAGTGTTTCCCCAGGCTCTGTTGTATCTGACCAACAGCACTGAGACCAACTTTTCTGTGCACAACAGGGTGATGATACTTGGAACATAATTAACAATGAATGGAGGTGGATATTTATCGCTTGTAGTAATACGGAGCCAGAATTTAAAGAAAAATTTAACTTGTTCTTCTATATCGCTAGTCTTTTGAAGTTATATGATAGCTTTAAGTGCAAATTGTTAGTGAATAATGTCTCAAATGTCCACATTTGTCCGTGTGGTGCTGAAGTTTTGTCGATGAGGTCGAAGCAACCAGGAACATTGTCTTGTGTTTCTGGATCTACGGTGACAGATTAATTAAAAAAGCGTTTCAAACCACAATGGGCCTTGTGATTGCTGTCAGATTTACCAGCATCACTGCATGTGTTCTGATCCAGCATGGTTTCAGTAGCATGAGCAAACTCATGTGATTAAACTCTACTTGAGTGGAAGGAACATTTCAAAGCGAAAGCCCTGCTGTCAGAGAAGACTTAACATTCGAGAACCTCTGACAGGTCTTTCGGGCTTTTTCAGATTTGCCATGGTAGTTTTTTTCAGATTTTTCAGATTTGCCATGGTAGTTTTTTTCCTCTCATATATGCTGTTGCCCTTTGAACAAGTGTTAGGAAGTTAGGATCTGTTTTCATTATAGTGTGGCTTTCCTAGTATCAAGCTCATTTTTCCAGTAAGTCAACAGAAGAAATAACCAAAACAGAGTTGCTGTAACCTCTGTTATGGCAATGTCCTTTCTATTTTAAAAGAGTATATATCCATATATAAATATATATATATTACATGGAATCCAGATAAGTGTAGAGGGTCACTGATAATCTGAACCTAATCTCTGCACCGCAATGTGCTCTGACACCAAATCAGAACGGAGTGTGCGGTGTTCAGGCATCTCCAGACAGGTTCCTGCCCACAGCAACAACCTTCCTGCCAATCCACTCTACTGCAGACACACATGTTATTTAGTTATACACTTTCTCTCTTAAGCAGACAGATCGACGGATGTGACACCCACCCTGTGAGAAGATGTTGAGAGGAGGTGCAGGGAAAGAAAGTAGAGAGTCTTAAGAATGATAGATTTGTTTAAAATTTCAGGGAGGTTCTGTCAAAGTAACTGTCCACGATTGGCAGCCGAGGACATTTTTTGTAGATATATTTTGCTCTGAATATGTGTGACTTTAGCTGGACAGTTTCAGTTCTGAATCGTGTCTCGCTGTCAGTACCAGGTGTGATATGGCAAGTTTTCACTGTCAAGAATAGTTTTTTTGTTCTCCCAGGTTTGTGCTTCATTCGATATAGAATTTACAATGCCTTTTTAATATGAGTTCAAGTTCTAGAATTAGTAAACAGGATGCAGAATTCCAATTGGAATTTTAACTTAATGAATTTTGGCTGACACTTTTATCCAAAGTGACTTACGATTGCTATATATGTCAGAGGTCACATGCTTTTGGAGCATCTAGGGGTTAAGTGTCTTGCTCAGGGACACATTGGTGTCTCACAGTGGATTCAAACCCAGGTCTCTCACGCCAAAGGCATGTGTCTTATCCACTGCGCCAACGCCACCCAATTTTAAATTAAATTAGCAAAGGTAAATATTTAAATGACAAAGCCTTGTTTTAAGATCAAATAGGCAAATAGTCTGGGTTTATTTGATCAAAAAATACAACAATAATATTGTGAAATATTATAACAATCTAAAATATGTTTTCTGTTTTTATCGATTTCAATACATAATTTATTCCTGTGATGCAAAGTTGAATTTTCAGCATCATTGCTCCAGTCTTCAAGTGTCACATGATTATTCAAAAAGCATTCTAATATGCTGATTTGGTGCTCAAAAATAATTTCTTATTGTCAATATTATCAATGTTGAAGTTTTTGTGAAAACATATTTTTTTTATTAAAGTTAAAAAAAATAAAAAAATAGAAAATATAAATATATGTTTTTCATTACAATGTAAATTTTTTACTGTCACTTTTAATCAAATTAATGTGTCTTTGCTGAATAAAAACATTGATTTAAAAAAAAGAAGAAAACTAGAATTACATCACAAATACAGATACATCGTTAATATTGGAATTATCACTGTTGTTTTGTCACAATGACTGTTGACAGTGTCTGTCACATCAATAACCTTTAATGAGAAATTGAAGTTAGAGAACATGCAATCGACAGTCTCAACGAAACAGCTGCTAATGTATGAGCAATATTAAGTATGGCAATAATAACATTAATTAAATTAGCCTATTAAACTTTCCCTCCAGTATAATTGAATCTTTCTGCACTAAGCTGCTGGCTGACAGTGCAACTGAACACACAGTGTTTGCTCTCTAAATGAGAAACAGGTTCAAACTGTCTACTATAAGAAAATAGATTAGTCAATATATTCACCACTGCAGGGTTTTCACCCACACACATAACAAAGCACATAAATGCATTAAAGGCTTTCCTCAACTTGCTTTTACAAACTTCTTCTAATGGGTTTATTCTGCTCCTGTCATTCTCATTAAAAAATGAAAAAAGTGGTTTCTTCGGGAGGTCATGTAGAGCAACTGGGCATCTGTATGTCTTGAAATTTAACATTGTGACGTGACATGGGGTTGTAATGGAAACATGTTCTCACTTGACATGGAACTGGCCTCAGCTGCTTTAGAGTAATTCCAGTCACGCCACTGTTGATGGACAGAGCTCAGAAACGCATATGTTAATAATTTTTAAGACTCACTTGGTATCTGTGAAGCAGCAGTGGCTATTATCATATTTGAAAATGCAGGATATGTATTCTAATTGAGCCTTATTTGGGTTAATGCATGAATTGGTTATGCTGTGAAAGTGTTGCTCCTCAAACAGAATTTTACAGCTCAACTTGATTGCTTCCTCAAAATTAATTACTCTTTTGACCCATCAGAACTGGGTCCGCACCAGTGCACGTTTGCTTTTTTCTTAATTGCAAGGTTGTCGGTCAAAGAGTTTGACGGCTAGAAACGTAGCCGGAGGTGTCATCACATCGTTGACCATTCTGCCACGCAAAGATGTTTAATTGGATTCATGGCCTTGAGACACATCTATCCCATGCTCGTTAAGTGGAATTTTTTTTTTTGCATTTATGAGATTATCAAAACTGTCGATATACCCAGAAAACAACCGGCCAGACTTTGCAATTTCAGAGCTGCTCAGTAATGGAATGCGGCATCCCACGTTAAGCTTAAGAGGATTTGAATCTTTAAATGGAAATCAGACGGGGCGTTCGCTTTCATCTTCCAAGAGAAGCCATAAGTGTAAATATTATTAAAGTGGGAGTGATTGCAACTGTGCCACAAAGTATTGACGTTCTTTGAGCAGCTCTGAACTAATCTTGAGGTTCTCGCATCGTTGTTAATTTGAGTTGTCTGCAAGCTAATTATGATCTGGGAGATTTGATTAGCACAGGAAAGAAGATGTTGTCCACGGTGGAGCTCTGAAAGGAAAACGTTACGAACGAAGCATCCAAAGCCATTTCCCGCTCTGTGCTGTGACTGACAGCAGTAAGTGCTCGCCTGGTGGTCGGGCTGGATTGAGTGGTTTGATTGGGCCCATTGTGTCCCTGTGTGAAGAAGATTGACAACAATTACACAAGCTGCCATTTTCAAACACCACTTTAAAGCTCCGTATGTGAGCATCCCTGTGTTTTCATCTGCTTTGTTTTGTACATTCTCTTTTTATATTTGCGGTGCACTCACATTACTGAGTGAAAGCGTATGTGTGTGCATGTACCAGCTTGTCTACTGAGTGTATCTGTATTCTGTCTGCCGGCTCATAAAGCACCAGAAGATGCGCCCCGGTTGATATACTTGCTGATCTGCATGCCTGCAGCACAAGCGGACCGTGGGGATTGAGGCCTACAGACCTCCACTTGCCAGAACTCAATAAATATTGAGTAATGAAGCAGATTTTGAATGTCTATGACTCAGCAGTGGCCTTGTTGACAGTCTGTGAAGCGACTCTTTCATTAGGGCTTTTCTAAACTTGTGCTACTTTAACATTAGAATGGTCTGACATCAGAATTCACATCTTTTCATAGTTTTGTGTATATATCAGACATTAATAATAATAAAAATAATAATGTTAATAATAACAATAAAGGTTTTTTTGTTGTTGTAGAAAATCAGATTGTTAAAAGGATTTCTGAAGGATTGTGTGACTGGAGTATTAATGAAAAAAAAAATTGCAATCAGTTTAAAAGTCAGCTTTGATTGTTCCTAACAAACTGTTTATCTTCACTCGTAAGTGAATATTAAATAATGTTGTGGGATTATCTAATATATTATAAATAAACTACAAACATAAAATTATATACATTTATTTTGTCCTCACATTCTTTCTTGTAACTCTTCCCTCTCAGACACAAACCTGACTGAAAGGCTCATTATGCAGCTCATTATGTGGGCCTTTGTCTTCTCAGGTGTAAATCACAATGATATTCATGGTAGTTGATGCCTACTCGCATATGACCTTTACCAATAAAAAAGTTTCTTAGAAAATTTAAATCATTATATTGTTTTCTGTCAGTGAATAAACAATAGTTTTCACATAATTTAGAAAGAAAAATTCTAGGCTACAAACTCCATTTCTCCAAAGTCCAGAGAACCAATGTTCTGTATGTGTTTTATGGACTTATTCAAGTGATTTAACATTTTTAGTATTTCAATAACCACGCATAACATTTTTTTTCTCAAAAACACAATCATGTACATACATGCTGCACACATATTATTAAAGCCCAGTTTGTGCTGATTACAGTGAGATTAGACTTTAGCCATTTAGATGTTTATAAGTAACTGAAAAAATTACACACACACACACACACACACACACACACACATATATACATATGTATATATATATATATATATATATATATATATATATATATATATATATATATATATATATAATCTTTTTTGTTGTTGTTGGGTGAACTATCCCTTTAATTGTGGTTGTCACAGTCCACAGCTATACAGTTATTGTCACAGGATCATATATGGAATAAATGGCATATCATCATTAAACCCGCTTACTATAATTACTATGTCACTCGAATGTAAAGCAGTTAAATATAATGCATTTACTGTCCGTGTTACTTTTCCTAATTTCCTTTGAAACCCTATTAATATGACCTCAGGGTTGATTAAGTTTATGAGATCAGTGTGCTCACATCTTTGGAGCCCCACTGATATCGCTGAGGTGAAGTTTGGTGACTTTCCTTGAGTCTTTCCGCTGTCAAAAGAACCTGATGTGCCTTTTTTCTCCTGTCTGAGAGCAGCGCAGCACATCTGGCCTATTCAAATCCTGCTGCAGCCCCCGCTGCTTTTAACCATTGAAATGATCAAATTAAACAGAGCGGTAATGGTCTCCACAAAGGCACTGCATTTGGGGAAGAGCTGCGGTTGTTCTTGTGGTGCTCCTGCATGAGGTGAGTGTTCTGACGGACAAAAACATCTGGATTGTGAAGCCAGTACAAAACATGCCACATACTGCGAGGAAAAACGTGGATCACTGAGGTGATTACAGTAAGACTCAGAAAGACTGCTAAAAAGAGAAGAAGGACTTGTTGTTACCCTGTTGTTGTTACTAATTGAGTGGGTTTTTTTATGTACTTTTATACAGTTGTGCATCTCATTTATTATTAGCACTACTAAATATTAAAGTCATCATCTGTACTTTCTGAAGCATCTCTTAGGAATGATCTACTGAGAGTTGTTTTGTTCTGTGTCTACACTGGAAGCGACTGGTGCACATTGCCATAGCTTGAGGTTGTATGCACAGGAGATGGTGAAGCTGCACATCTCTGAATGTTTATGATCTCCAGATTAAACATCTGTAAGCTCAAAACTGGACTAAATCTGTATATACATACTTTATTTTTCAATGGAAATGCATGTTAAAACAGCCTTTTCATTTGGATGAAACCTTCATAATAGCCTGTATAAGTTTCTTTCTTCTGTTGAAAACAAAAGAAGATATATTGATAACGAAACAGTTGCTGTTTGCCATTAACTTCCATAGTATTTTGTTTCCACCATACCTTGTAAGTCAATGGATACCAGCAACTCTTTGGTTATTCCACCTATCATTTAATATGAAATAATAATCAGCTTCTTTGGCACCATTAAAAAAATTACATTTTGTTAATATTTTCTTATATATGTGGTATATTTTCCCCTATAGCAACTGTATACTCTTTCAAATACAGTTTAAAAACATTTCTTGTTTCTTTTTCTGTGGACTGAAAAATTACAGTTGCTTTGCCATCCACACCATCCTCTCAGTTACAGGTAATATCCTTTATAAAACTGCTCCAGAGAGTCATTAATTACTGGAGAAAGCCAATTCATATCTAGCCCAGCCTGAATAATGAGGGACAGGGGAGTCTCATACTTACCAGTAATAAATTCATAAAACGATACCCCGTCTCACCCTTGTCCTGGCCAAGGATACTGCGGCCTAATCATTCCACACTTTCAGTCAGCAGCTGTTCTTCATTGCTATTCTGCTTCTAACTCTGTAATCAGCACAAACACAGATAATTGGTGCAGTCTTTAAGGACGAGTTGTTATTTCAGAGAAAAAGGTTGCGCTTTGGAGAAAGAAAGGGGAGTAGAACTGGCCAGATGAGAATTATATTGAGTGTGCACTTTCATAGCTAAGGAAATTGAATGGAGTTCTCATGGTTTTGTTCCAATCATTAGGGTGGATTCTGATTTTTTCTTCTAATTTTTTTTTCCTGAAAGACACAATATACACAAATGAGTCAACTGTTGACGTGCAGCATGTGAAGTGTGAATCTTGTTTGCTGTAAATAGTGTACACTTTATTGAAAATATTCTAAAATGGATTATAGAATAAAATGTTTCACCAGAAAATACTTTCAACAACAACATTTCTCATTTTCATTTGGTTTGATGTACTAAACTCGATGTACTAAAATAACTAATACTGAAATAAAAAATTACTTATGGATTTTTTTTATTATAAAAAACAACAACAAAATTACTAAAGCAAAATTTTTTAAAATGAAAACAGAAAATCTAAAAATAAAAACTTATATTAAATACTTAACCTTTTGCATCCAAATGTTATAAGCCTGTTTCTGAGTAAAATAGTTTCTACAACCAATTGATTCATCTTAATCGTCTATTTAGCATCATGTGGTTTTCTAGGATAAATCCTTTAGATTTTTAAGCATTCTAAAGAGATTAAACTTTAGCAATTATGATTTTTCATTTTTGTTCAATTTTTTGACATTAAAATTAAGACTGAGAAACACAAAATGTCTTTCTTTTTTTCATCCAATCAAATGCTTGTGGTCTTCTAGACTCACAGCTCCACAATTTTCAAGTTACACTACCATTGTTGCCAGTGTTACTATTCAGAAGCTTATGAAACATGAAAGGGTCTTCAGATTTGGTTTCCTTTCTTTGCTCCAATGCTTATGACAGCCACTAAACTCAGCGTGCCCTGGCAGACGTCCTCCAAATTCATCTTAACAATAGAAACATGTGAGCTTTTTTGTCCAGACTGTGGGATTAAGCTGTGCATGTCTGAATGGAACACAATGAAAGGTCTGTGTAAATATATGCTGGGTTGCAGTATCGTAATCAAGTTGTGTGTATATGTGTGTGTGAGCGAGTGTGTGTGAGCATGCTTGAGCTTGAGAGGAAACAGTACATTGGGCACTATGGCTAGAAATATGCTTATGCATGTATGCAAATGTGGAATGCAGCCCATAGTATGTGCTTGTGTTAACAAAGATGTGTTAAAGTTCCCTTTAAATGCCATTAGGCCAAATGTGTTGTTATTCATGTAGCTAGAATAGATCTTTTTAAAAATAATTTAATGTTTTTATTTAGCGAGAATGATTTAAATCGATCAGAAGCGAGAGTAAGGACATTTATAATGTTACAAAACAATTATAATTTAAATACATGCTGTTCTTTTGAAACTTTTATTCATCAAAGGATCCTGAAAAGCTTTAAAAAATAATGTTTTCTACAGAAGTATATTCAACACAACTGGTTTCAACAGTGATAACAAAAACTGTTTCTTGAGCAGATTTCTGAAGGATCATGTGACACTGAAGTCTGGAGTAAAGATGCTGAAAATTCAGTTTTTTATCATAGGAAAAAATTGCATTTTAAAATATATTCAAATTGAAACCAGTTACTTTAAATTATAATAATATCTGACAATATTTCTGCTTTTACTGCATTTTTGATCAGAAAAATTAGATTTGAGACATTCAGAATATTTATAAACACATTTAAAACAGTATGCTATACGTACTTGTGTAGAATATGTTTTGCCTTTCATAAATCTTATTAGCATTTGTTATATGATAAAAGCTCTTGAATAGTGTAATGTTGGTGGTTAATGAAATAGTTCTCTTACTCAAACCAAAACCAGACCTGAATATGTTTGAGTTTGATTTGTGCACCATTTTACTTCAGCTTGAGCTGATACAGAAAATTATTTAGCTTTTCCTCTAATACAGTTTTATATTTCCATTAAGGTCTCTACACTCTCAGAATTTTTTTTTTACAAAAGTTGTCACTGGGGTGGTACCTTTTCAAAAGGCACACCTTTGTAACTGAAGAGTCCATATTGGAACCTTAAAGGTACATAATAGTACCTAAAGTGAACATATTAGTACCTAAGGGGTACAAAATTGTACCTTTTGAAAAGGTACTGACCCTGTGACAGCTTTTGTACCTTTTTTTTCTGAGTGTAAAATCCTCTGTTCTTGAACTTTGGCATCTTAACTTACCAATATTTTTTCAAGAAAAAAATAAATAAAAAAGACAAAAGAAACCCACAATACCCAGAGGAAAAGAAAGTGTTCACTTAAACGTACCGTGTGTGTCTTAGCAATTTAATTATAAATGATCCCGAGGGCCTTCCTCCTTATCCCGACCTGATGTGACCCCCATAAATATTATTTATCTCAAGTGTTCCCATAATTCTCTTTGTTTCCTTTATTCCATCCATCTCTGTGACCCTCCAAACTTTAGTTTCTGGTGTGGCATAGACACAGTATTTAGTATTTCTAAGGATCTAATCCACTAACAGCACTAATTCTGATTGATGCTGTTTGCAGGCTCGTAGTTGCCAAATTGTTTTCGTCTTTAACTCCCAACATCGTTTCTTCTGGCTTCACATGAAAAGAAATGCAGAGAAAGGAGATGTCCATCAAATCTGGTGATTTTAGACAAACGGACTCTAGTCAACAGCTTCTGTGACAGCAAACAAGCTATTTAAATGAGATCAAGAGTGCTCTGACGGCACCGTGGTAATTACATTACCCAGCTGCTAAACTACAGCTTCACTCGCCACACGGCCTCTAAACAAACATCATTACCCACAATCCCATCAAACGAGGATTTTGTATCTTTGACATCACTTTTATTTCTCTCAGTCTGTTTTGCTGTTGCTCTAGGCAGCTGTTTTTAGCAATATTTTAGCTGGTATTTTCACAAACAAAAGCAAAAACACTTGAAATTGAAAATATGGAATGCCATATAAGCTTTTGCAAAGCATTTTTACCTTGCTTGTGAAAACATGTCAAATATTTGGTGGATAACAATAATGGACTGGGTGATATATTAAATATTTGCAATATACTTTATATTATTATGTTGGAAGTATAGGCAGTACAATTCAACAATATTGTGATTTTTCTATGGTTTTAACACATTTTGCTTTTGTCATTAATCTTCCTAAAACCATTAATGATCCATTTCATTGAAAAAAAAGAAGAAAAGAAAAAAAAACCTTGTACAATGTAGCATTTTTATTTAAATTATGTTGTAAATATAGCAGTTCATTAATAAGTATTGTTATGATTTTAAAATGGTACATATATTTAGATTTTTGTTATAGTATATATAAACAATTTTTTCTAATGTAAATCTTTTTTTGTCTTGTGTTCATTTATATAAAACTGTGGAGAACATGGCTTGGTATTTTATTATTATTATTATTTATACAATGTTTACTGTATTTTACTACTTCCTCAAAGCATTTCTGAACTACTTCATTTGAAATCAGTTCGATCAAATCCTTAAAAAAAAAAAACTCTTAAAAATGTGCCATTTATGTTACCTTTTTAAATTTTAAATTATGCTATATATTATTAAATATTGCAACTTAGTATTGTAAGTATTGTCCTTTGGTGTGTGTGTATATAAATATTGTCACGGGAGGAGCACAAGACAGACACAGTGGGCGTGGCGTCAGGCCTCGGAGAGGCTTTTATTAACAGAAATCATAAAACAAAGGGAATAAAAGTGGCCAAAGGGGGAAAGTGTCCAAAATAACAGGGGATCTGGTGTCCTCGTCGTGCTGCAGGGCTTGTGTAGGTTGGGCAGTGTTCATTGAGGAAGGGTCCAGGCAAGGGGCGGAGTCCGGCGGCCGCACGCGCTCCCCCTCCTAGGTCCGGGGCGCGAGGGGCGGCGGCTTCTCCTAGCGGCCGCGTCTCTCTCGTTGGCCGCGGCGCTGGTAGGGGATGGACGGCCCGGCATCCTGGCCCGTCGGCCGTGTATACGGGTGCGGTTCCCATCCGGATCGCGGGTCCGGCAGCTCACGTCTTGGTGGCGCGGGAGTCCCTCAACGCACCCTTCCTGGACCCACGAGGACACCAGTGTGCATGCACGGGGAAGAGACCGGTCTCCTGAGGAGAGGCGCGTTGGGCTTTTAAACAGCGGCGGTAATGAGGCTCCACTTCCTTCAGGTGTGCCCCATCACACGCCGCCAGCCCTGACTCGTCCAGCGCCCCTCCTCTCACACACCCACTCCAGTCGGGAGCCTGGTGAAGGGCGGCGATTTAGGACGGGGTGCCGGTGATAATCAGGGAGGAGGCAGCTGACTCGTCACATTCCCCCTCCCAAGCGACATCCCCGTCATCAGGGCGCCGCCCACACGGGAGTGCTACCATCCTCAACCAGGCTCCAAACGGTCGGAGTGGGCGGGGCTTCCTCTCCGGGCGGTCCTCCCTCTCGCAGCGCACCAGAACAGGGACAGAGAAACCGGGTTTTAGTGACAGCCTCAACCAACCACAGGGTAAAAGGACAATGGAAAAGTCACTTACCCCTTGTGTGGCTGGGAGGCTGTCCCCAGTTTTCCTCCGTCCCAGTCTGGGTTCTCACGAACGTTTGCAAGCGAGAGGGAGTGACGTCACCAGACGTTTCCCAACTGCGCTGTCTAGGCTCCGCCTGCCCGCATTCTCCACCAGTGTCACGGGAGGAGCACAAGACAGACACAGTGGGCGTGGCGTCAGGCCTCGGAGAGGCTTTTATTAACAGAAATCATAAAACAAAGGGAATAAAAGTGGCCAAAGGGGGAAAGTGTCCAAAATAACAGGGGATCTGGTGTCCTCGTCGTGCTGCAGGGCTTGTGTAGGTTGGGCAGTGTTCATTGAGGAAGGGTCCAGGCAAGGGGCGGAGTCCGGCGGCCGCACGCGCTCCCCCTCCTAGGTCCGGGGCGCGAGGGGCGGCGGCTTCTCCTAGCGGCCGCGTCTCTCTCGTTGGCCGCGGCGCTGGTAGGGGATGGACGGCCCGGCATCCTGGCCCGTCGGCCGTGTATACGGGTGCGGTTCCCATCCGGATCGCGGGTCCGGCAGCTCACGTCTTGGTGGCGCGGGAGTCCCTCAACGCACCCTTCCTGGACCCACGAGGACACCAGTGTGCATGCACGGGGAAGAGACCGGTCTCCTGAGGAGAGGCGCGTTGGGCTTTTAAACAGCGGCGGTAATGAGGCTCCACTTCCTTCAGGTGTGCCCCATCACACGCCGCCAGCCCTGACTCGTCCAGCGCCCCTCCTCTCACACACCCACTCCAGTCGGGAGCCTGGTGAAGGGCGGCGATTTAGGACGGGGTGCCGGTGATAATCAGGGAGGAGGCAGCTGACTCGTCACAATATATATATATATATATATATATATATATATATATATATATATATATATATATATATATATATATATAATGTTTAGTAAGTATTTCTTGTGTTTAAATAAAAATTAAAAAGGCAAACTTCTTTTTATATTTATTTTAATTCTTCCACTTTCTTTATTTTTTACTCCATATTATATAGAGATTTTTTTTAACATTTCTTTACTACTACCAAGGCATTAAATATATATATATATTACTCTGTAAAAATATCAAATATATATATTTAGACTAAAATATTAAGATGAATATTATTATTTTTGACATTTTGTCTTGCTGTCAGCTAACCGAAATATTCTATAAATTGTCTTTAATAACGAGCAGTTGCTGGCTCAGGTTTGGTGTGCTTGGGTGTTTTGGATATCAATGCAAGCAAAGCTTTAATGATGTGGTACTATTGGAGCTCACAGCAGCTCCTCATTACAGCCACCTGCAAACACATGATGCACTTCTGTTATACAGGGCAAAATAACTGTGTTTGCCAAATGGAGGTTCATTTACACTCAATTATGCACCAACAAAAACCATGAAGCATGTTATTTTTACAGAATCCAATGTTTGCATAGGTTTTTCAATGGGTATAACACAGATCAGAGAAAGAGATGGTCTACATGTTGAGTAGAAGAGGAGTACAAATGCGTATGCAGTATGAATGTGAATATAAATGTGTGTACCGTAAAGTGTGTGTGTGTGTGTGGGAGAAACAGTGATTGGCCTATTCCATCATAATCAGACACCCAAAATTCAATTCTTTTTTTCCTTTGCGTCTCACCATCTTGTCAAGATGCTGGATTGTTCTTGATGTATCTTCTCATTTTAGCCGCTGATGGAATTGTCCTCTGTTGTAACATCTTAATTAGGTGGAAAAAATGCAGAGGAATTGCATTTAGCATGCGTCGGAGGGTGTTGTGTACCCATACAGGAACCCCCAAGATGGATTCCTGCTGCTAAAATTTATCAAAACAGAGATGCCATTTTGTCTAACTTGATATTCATAGCCTATTTATATCCTGTGTCTGTTTGTGACCTGTCTCAGTGTGCTAGAAACAAATACGGCTGCTTGACATTTATCTAGATTTTATGACTCACTTAAAGTGAAAGTGAAATCAAAATTGACGATATTTACTTTCTTAATGCACATTTGCGGTCTTATTGTGAAAGATTCATTGGTGCATTTACTGCATCTTGTGCAATAAATATTTTTTTAGTCACATAGGATGCATGGGATACTGGATCATTTAGACCAGGGGTTTTAAAAAAAACCAAATGTGTGTGTGTGTGTGTGTGTGTGTGTGTGTGTGTGTATATATATATATATATATATATATATATATATATATATATATATATATATATATATTTATATATATAAAGATTAAACTAACAAATTGAATGAACATTTATTTAAAACAATAGATAAATAATACATAACAAGTAGAAAATAATGGAATGTAAAATATGAAAAATTATTATATAAATTAAACACAATGTTAAACATATTTATAATATTGTTCTTTCCTTCACAGTATAATTTAGTCTTTATGCATGAAAATATATAGCTACCTTTTAAATTTTAGGATTTTTTTCACCAGTATGATAATATTTTGGGGGTTCATGGCATTTAAAATATATATAAAAAAAACTAATTTAGAGAAAAGCCAAATAACTATAACCAGGCAATGTCTTGCATTCAGTCTGGCTTCTTTCTGATATGAATAATTTCTCATAATAAATATTGTAAGAAGTGCACATTGCTTATTTAATTTCGTGTAGATATCCAAAATATTGGCATTTGAAATGAGTGCAATTTATGATTGAATTTAGAGACTGAATCTCTTGAAATGAAATTGATTACTTGTAAAAAAACAACAACAACAACAACAAAACCCTTCCAGAATATAGTTTGAAATGTGCAGGAGATATTTGAGTTTCCTCAAGAGAGCTCTTTTTCGGTTATTTTAACTCAGTACAGTGCTATAGAATGGCAGAAATATTCAGCGGCGCATCAGATGAGGTCTTAAATCCCTTTTAGTGCCGTGTAATTCCTATGAATACGTGCTGTTACATTTTTATTAAATCTATATTTGGTATGTTGCCTGCGGATCTAAAGAGAAAATTATGCTCAATTAAATTAGTCATGTTGAAACCCCTAATTAGCCATGTTCCCTGATAAAAAAACCCAAAGTGAGATATGGCATTTAACCTCATCTCACCCCAGTGCTGTAACTCTCAATCCACCCCAATTCAAACAGCAATCATATCATCAGGGTGGATTATTGGCTATTTTAACCATTTTTATTGTTTCAGTTAGTTTAGTTGACTTTTGTTTATTTGCCTAATTTGTTAATATACATAACAAAAGTCTTGGTACACTTGTGTTATTATGCTATACGACATAAGTCGGCATCACCACAGTTATGGTTAATGTTTGTATGTATGGGAGTACATATGGATTTTAAAATTCAATTCCTGAATTTGAATTGGTCTAGCAAACAGGATGCAGAATTGCAATTCAAATTTGAATGTAAAGAAATAAACAGTTTTATCTGATTATAATTTAATTAATTTAAATGTAAGTTTTGTGTAAACAAGCACTTCATTTCCCAGAATGCATGGCAATGTTAAATTGTTATTCAGTAAATTCCTATGTGTCGTGGCCAAATGAATTGAAATTCAAACTCGTGAACTGAAAGAGGACCAGTACTTTAATTCTGAATTTTGCACAGCTCTATAGCTCACAAAGTTCTTTCTTTCACAACATTGATCTTATTCCTTTGTGATTCTAAACGGTATTTAACAATGAAACATGCACTTTCTGTAAAGCTGCTTTAAACAATATATAATGTGAAAAGCACTATATAAATAAACTTGAATGGAATTAAAATCATGAAGGGCCTAAGGGTCCTGCTTAAAAAGAAGACGACGACCTTCTTGTGTCTGGAGATAAAACATGAAGAGCAGATGAATTCCGAGCGAAAGGTTCTCTGTGAGGGAAGAGGAATCATCCATCATTGGCTACAAACAGGTTGATAGCAGATAGGCTAATTAGCTGAATCAGTTTTTCGACTCTGAGTCAGTGGTCCGACCCTATCTCAGCCGACCAGGTGAGGAGAGACTTGGGTAATCTTCACACAGGAATCTGCCCCGGGGTGTAGGAGATACGCTTCAGTCAGCTCTGTTGAGTGTTTCAGGCTTTCGTTTCCCTGCCATTGAAGTCTGCAGAAGGTGCCTCAGGTCTGGAAGACTTCCTGTCGTGTTCATCTTTACAACCCTATAGACTGCAGACCAGTTGCTCTTCCTTCACACATCATTAATGTTGTTGATAGGTTGGTCTTGAAGCTCCGTCCCCTAGTCACAGACCATCTGGACTGGCTGCAGTTTGCTTACTCCGCTCAAGTAGGTGTGGATGACAGATTCACACGCTTAAATGCCACGATTATAAAACACTTGTATGATACGATAGCATTCTAAAGGTCATGGATTTGATTCTACTTTGACATTTGAAACTGTATTGAGATTTGTGATCAAGTTAAAACAGAGATGAAAATGTTCTTCCAGGTTTAAACTGTGGTGTATAACTCATCCCATAACAATTTCTTATTTTATTTTTTTAATTTTACTGCTGTTTATTTGACAGATATGAAAGAAACCAGCTCAAGGACATCCGTATTTTAGAACATACAGTTCTCCAGAAGCTCAGGTTAACTGCTCTAATTTGACCATCTATCTATCTGTGTTCTGTTATCTATCCGTCATTCTATTGTTATATCTATATGTTCTATCTGATGTTTTATTACCTTCAAACAAGATTCTGTCAAGTAAACATTTGAAATTTGACAAGCTTTGCTTTTCTAGATAAAAATGCTGTTGGCTTACAGCTGATAATTACATTTAACTTCTACTTCCTTGCATTCAAATCAGAATTGCATTTCTACATCTTGCTTGCTACCTCAATTCACTGTAAATTTAGCAATACTTACACCAATTTTAGCAATAGCAATACCAATAGGTTGAATTTGTAATAGTATACTATAATACAGTGCTCATGCAATTTTTACCTATCATTATCTGGCAGAAATAGTAAGAGAAGAGTGCTAGTACCCTATTCCGAATTCAGCCATAGTAATGCTGCTTTAGCAAACTACTTATAAATGTGCATCATAAGTCTCCAAGTCCACTTCGCAGGCAGATTCCAAACTTTTTGTCTCTTGGGACCAGTAAAAGCAGAATCAAAATAGATTGTGATGGTACACAAACAAGAGAGGGGAATGTAGGGCTATAATTTAAGAGCAAAGAGAGGGAAAATGTTTCTTGTGCAGTGAGTTGAAGAGTGAGAGAGACTAAAGAGACCCGTTTGTCTGAGTTTGAAGAGCTTCACTCTGCCAATAGGACATTTTTTGGGGTAATGCAATGAGCAGATTAGCATGATGTGGCCACAGGGCCCTCTCATGCTTCCTCGCGGGCCACCAGGGGCCCCTCCAGGCACTGCAGTGCTCGGAATGGCATCACAGACTGTCTCAAGCTGACAGCTTACTGCTGGCCTGAAAAGATTTGTGTTTGGTCAGCTGCTGGAAAAGCAGCTAATTAGCGCTGTCATTTATGGCTAAAAAGTTGACTAAACGACAGGCCGAATGGCTGGAAACTCTCTGAAGGACAAACGGAGAGACATGTAGCTCAGCGAGAAGCTTCTTATTTCATTAGCCTCATCTAATTTGACCTTTCTGATTTCCCTTCCTCTCTCTCTGATGCTTCCTTCTACCTCCATATCCAACCCAGGCTCATTGGAAAAAAAAAACATGCTGTGTTAACATTTCAGCAAAATAATATTGCATAGTTTCTTGCACGTTTCACAACACTTGCAAAGTGAAATGTCCATTAAATTCTGGTAGAAGCGAGTTCAATTTTATCCTAAACAGATGTACGTGAATCTGGTAGTGGTACATTTTCATGTTGCTTTGTACAGTATCAAATTTCATACTTAAAATATGCCATTTTTATACCCTTTATATCATTTCATCAATCTTTCTGTCTATCAATCATTCCATCTATCTACATTTTCAAAGTGAAATGTCCAGTGAGTGACACTAAAAAGAGTTCAGTTTTATCACAAACAAATGAACATGCATCTTGCTAAATTTTACATTGTTATACATATTTGGCAATTTGGAAATGATGTGTCTGGTGAGAGGTGATAAAATTGCTCTTGTAAATAATGTAGCATCTATAGTAAACCTTTCCCTTAACCTAATGATGAAAACAAAGGCAAATATGAGATAACACACACACACACACACACACACTGTGTTATACCCATGTCATTATACAGAGTTGTGTCCTGATATGTCACAAAAACAAGAGCACACACACACACACACATTTGATGATGCAAACATGCCATTTTTGCTTGTTTCTACAAGTCTTTAAACTTTTTTGATTGTGACCTGTGTTTCAGAAAATTTGTACTAGAGCTGAAGATCTTTGCCCGGTCGGGTTCGGGCTTAATTAATATAATCTTACATGGGCTCGGGCTTGCAATCCGGTTTGCAAGGTAAACAAGCGGTCATGTGATGTGTTTCGATTAGCGCGAGAAAGATGCGAAAATGGATGTTGAGTAGGTGTAAGAGGCTTGCCTCTGGTGATTACGTTTTGGTTGCACCAGCAACTAAAGCAAGGTCTGAGGTGTGAAAAAGTTTTGACGATGCTTATAATGAGAATAATGAATAATGAGGCACCATTAGTGAGCGCAGGAACGCATTTTCCTCCAAAAAACATGTAGGCTTGGCCTAATCTCTGTGAGTAAAGGTTTTTCAAATGATAACTAAATATTCATTGAGTCGCAAATGCATAATGTGGACAGAGTATTTACGCTAATGTTGGCATTATTCTTTTATTAAATGTCAGCTGCTAGTGGCGAAGCAAATCAGGTGGAGCTTTTATCTTCATTTCGTTATTGCCAAATACCCATCTTAATTTAGAATTTATCTTAATTTAATTTGTTAAAAAAGACTCGTTTTTATTGGTGGGTTGGTCTATTTATAGACTTAATGAGCCTATGACTGTTTAGAGTGCTGAGAAGTAAGATGTCACAGACTTCATTTCTTTATTCCAACTTCCAAGTGGTCTAGTCTACGTTAGTTATGAATAAATTATGTTAAAACATGTATAAATGACTCATTCTTGACAAAAGGCAAAAGAGCTGTGTGTGCGTGCACATTTGAATAATGTCGGGCTGTAAACGGGTTCGGGCTTTTAAAAAGCTGTCAATCAAAATGTACTTGTCTGGCTCGGGTCCTGTCGGCCCTAACACTTATGGCAAGATTACAGCTCTAATTTGTAATTTGTACCATCAATGTTATACCAGGTGTGCTACTGAGCAAGTTTACAATGTCAAAAAGCCATACAAATGCAGTTGGTTATGTGATGCAAACATCAAAATGTAGCTATTAATTTACAAACGTTTTGAGTTGTATAATAAGATAAGTCTTTAATCAACAATCTGTGCCATAATCATTATTTATGTGTAAAGGGAATAAAAGCTAGTGTATTACTGCCACTAGTGGTTATTTCAGCTGGAAACTGCATTTAATTGGATGTATGGGTATGTTTTTAGAGTTTTGCAGAAATGGAGGCACAGGCACGTATTTCCAATGAGCCTGTCTAGGTTGTCCATTTCCTCCAGTTTCTGTTTTCATTATCCTGTGCTTTAACTCTAGCCTTGAATTACCCTGTAGCCATCAATGAATCCACCTCAACTAATAGATTCATCTCTAGCTCTGCTATGTCCGGTTGGGTTATGAGACATCAAGGTCTATTTCTGTTTTACTCGCATGAGCGAAATATATTTATGGCTGTGGTAATCCTGAAAGCCTGATGAGAGAGATACTACACCAGTAAATACAGCCGCCTGGCTCAGGGATCTAATTAAGAAATGAAGCACAACATATAATTTAGAGCCAAACAATGTGCAATTTCCCCTTCAGGCTCTTAAATTGGCGTAAATGATGTCAGCCTGATGGCCAACTGATCCAGTAGTAGAGGTTGATGTCGAGGCTATGAGTCCATTACGACTGACCTTGTCTCCCAATTGCTCTGTGTATTTCTAAACCACAAGCTTAAATGCAGGGAATGGTGTGTGTTGAAGATGAGAAATGGGGAAAATAATAGATAATGAGAACATGAAGTAGAGAAAATAAGAGGAACAGTTGTGCAAAATCTGTGTGTTATTTACCAACCACCCACATACCAGTTAAACTAAGCATTTTCTATGTTAGTATATTACAGCATTTAACCATGCTTATAATTAACTGTATGCATTAAGCATCATACACTCAATAATTCGCTATTTGTCTGTCACAATTAATTTTATTTTTAATTTATATACAAATATTTTATATAAAACAATTTTTATTACTTTTCCATGACTTTTTCCATGAGGATTTTGAAAATCTCCTTATATTTACAGACTACTACAACAACACAAACAGCACATGCAAATAAATGAATTGATTAATAATTTGTAAAAGTGTACATTATGAATTCAAAATAAATGTGAAGTATTTAGTTAAGATAAATTAAGAAATAAACTGAATGAATTCTGAATTAAACTAATTCAATTTGTAACATTTAAATACAGTTTGGTAAAGCATCTGCATTTGCTTTCACATTAATTTAACACATTTTATACAACAGTGTATCAGTGGATGCAGTTCTTTCTAGCAGATGCCTAATTTATATCTATACCATGACCTTAAATGATGGAAATTGGGAAATGCTAAGTAAAGTAAAAAAGTCAAACAGATTGCGTTAACACTTTAGATTAGGAAACACAGTGTACTATTAACTTTTTTTTATTTTTTTTTATTTTTTACTATTACTAGCATATTTGCTGTTTATTAGTACTTATAAAGCACTTATTAATGACCATATTTTAGATCTCTTAACCCAATCCAATAACTAAACATAACAACCACAGCAACTATCTTACTTAGTTTCAATAAGCGGCTATTTTTATTGAAGGAAAACTCTTAGTTAATAGTGAATATGTTTTGCCTAATTTAAAGTGTAAATGAGATTTTTCTGAAAACCTGTTTGGATCTTTAGAGTGGTTGAGTATTGCTTTCACTGTCCTGTTTTAGAGCCATTATGAATATTTAGCTTTGAAGCAATTACTGTCCTCTCTGTGGTGGAGTGAAATGTCTAAGCATGCATCATGCCTTCTAATTAGGAGCTGTAGTGGTGAACTAGTTTAGTTGGAGCATTTAATGTAACATGATTGTAATATCACTGAAGTTTATCTACACTCCGACCTGCCACAGAAGAAAAACCTTTACTCCGATTGAAATCTGAAGAGAGAGAGAGAGAGAGAAAAGGATTTCTACAAGACATTCTGTTTAGAGCCGTTCCTAGTCCTGCCTTTTATTCATCACAGAAAAACATCTCAAGGGTTGAAACATCAAATAGCTGAAGGCATCAATCACATTAAAGAAAGACGAGAGTGACTTGCTGCTGGAATAAACTATCTGAAATAAAGAATAGAAGATGTTCTTGTGGGAATACGGAGGCCGGATGGGTGTTGGTCGATTCAATTCAGGTTCAATTCATTATTGGACCGCCAATAGCATTGTTAATTTACATGCATTGCTTGCATTATTTTCCCCATTAAAAAGAATCCAGGTATTCTGATGAAATGAACATTTTAATAGAAAATCCCGCTTTTCTCCATTTCATTATTTGATTACTGCTGTCTTAATCAATAGAGAATTTATGCAAACAATCCTTTTTAAATGAAACTCTGTACATTAATTGCATCAAGCATTACGTGCTGACTTTTGAAAATAAACTGCAATGTATAATAAGCTTAATTTGCATATAAAGAATGTGTGTTTGAGCAAAGAAAGAATGACAGCGACTTAATTTAAATATGCAAACAACAACCTATCAGTGCAGATGGTGCTTTGTTAAACTACATTTTGTGGGCGGTTAGTGATTAAGATGTTTTTGTGCTGGAATCAGATATTTATGGGGATGTTAATGACAAGTAGCTTTTAATGTCAGGTCTCAACCTGTGATTGCACACTGGGTTGAGTGATTTGGACGTCCTGGCAGTTGTATTTATCCTAGTGTCTTCTGTCAGGCTGACATTCATTCATTCATTCATTCATTCATTCATTCATTCATTCTCATCACAAACATTTTTGTGGTTTCTTGAAGGGCAAGAAAGCACATGGCCTTGTCGTTATGCTCTGCCAACAGTGGACTTGTCATTGGAAATGTTTCCCATTTGAGATTTTTTAATATCCTTTGGGAAATGTAGGGGCACTTGGTCTATGGACAGACCTTTTTGTCCGCGCATTTTCCACTCAAGTTCATGTTCGGTTCATGCAGTCACTCAGAGCCACTAATGTGTTCAACTGAGGTCAGACCTTCAAACACTAGCCTGCTCCATTATGTGTGCATCTCTGTGCTCCGTCTATCATTTATGTGTCTTTGTGGACGGTGTTTGAGAGGACAGACTGTTCTTGTTAAGAATTGTAGGCACAGCATGCAGCTACGTTATACAGTTTTTGTTAGTGTTATTTACCAAAGAAAGCTGCACCTTTACCATTGCACATATGGGTTAGTGACAGAAAAATGGTGAATAAAATGTATAGTATTTGGCAGACAATTTTATCCAAAACAACTTACATTGCACTCAAGATATGCATTTTACCAGTTCATGCATTACCTTGGAAACTAACCCATGACCTTGCATTGCTATAGTACCACCATTCTCTAATGTTTGGGCAACAGGAATGGGCTTGAAAATAGGAAGTGAAGGTCGAATTTTGACTTGGGCCTGTATCCAAACATTGGTTGCACTTTATTCTACAGTACGTGTACTAACATGTACTTATAGTGTACTTACAGTGTATTTCTCTAAGAAAGTTCTGGTAATACAAGGTAACTACATGTGTTAGGTTTAGGGGTAGGTTCAGGGTTAGTACCTAGTTATTACATAGTTATTGTAATCACTATAATAAGTACATAGTATGTACATGAGGAACAGGACTGTAATAGCACAGTTGACTTTTGCAGAGCTTCGCTAGTATAAAAATCTAGTTTTTATTACCATTTTATTGAAGTTACCGGTTGTAAATTGTGAGACTAATCACTTTTAATCACACACTTAAACTTATTTGATTTCATGAATATATTATATTAATATTTTTTTCTTTTCAAGGGAAGGTAGACATTATGTATTAATTATATTTAAATATTTATGACGTTTATTTATATATTTATCTTTGATAATTATATATTTAATAATATTTATTATTAGGGTCAGGAACAATTAAAAAAATATTGGGATTTGTGTTCAATCAAAAGTGACAATAATGACTTGTATTACATAATTATATTCTTTTGAACTTTCTATTCATCAAAGAATCCTGAAAAAAAAAAAGAATGTATCAAAGTTTCCACGAAAATATTAAGCAGCACAACTGTTTTAAGAATTTTTAATAATAAGAAATGTTTATTGAGCATCAAATCAGCATATTATGATTTCTGAAGGATCAGGTCACTTTTAAAACTGGAGTAATGATGCTGAAAATTCAGCTGTGCATCTCAGGAATAAATAGCTTAAAATACATTAAAATAGAAAACAGTTACTTTAAATTGTAATAATATTTCATAATATTACTGTTTTTACATTGGCCAAATAAATATAGCCTTAGTGATCAGACTTCAAAACATGAAAAAATCTTACCAACCCTAAGTATACGTGCCTGGACCCTTCTGTTTTAGGAGGGGGTATCATCCCATTTCAGGGTCAGCAAAAAGTTTTAAAACCCCTTACTCGTTATGCATACACAGAGCAAGAGTATCTTGTCTAACTAACACATCCATAGGCAAGTATAAAGCAGGTTCTGCACATAAATATGTATGCATATCCACACAAGCGCGCGCGCACACACACACACACACACACACACACACACACACACACACACACTTCCCTGTTGCACTCCATTCATTTTAGCTGTGGAGAGCAGTAGGGTACCGCTGCATACTGCTGCACTCCCAGTAACACTGTAAAGAAATATTTCACAAGAAATTAAAATCATGTCATCATATACTTTCCCATAAGACTTTACTACTTCCTCAGAACACACACACACACACACACACACACACACACACACACACACACAAAAAACAGCAGTAGGGAAGATTTTCAATGAATGACAGCTTCAATTGTAGTTGGTAACTTGCACAAAGCTATCATATGATTCAAGATGACTTCACATGTCATTTGGAGTACTTTTGTGGTATTTCCTGCTGCTTTTCTGTCTTTGAGGAAACTTGACAACTTCCTATTACTAGTATGTTTTACATGTATAGACAAACTCTTGATGATGCAGGCCAAAATGTTCTAACTCAGTCTGATATCATTATTCACATGGTGCAGTAGATTTTTTTTTTTTATCCCACATACACTGCCAATAAGCTTGCTGCACAACATTCAAATACTTGGCTATTCTTGCTAGCTAGTAGCAGCAGTTGTAGTATGCTCCAGAAACCCTCCGCCTTCCCCAGCTCCAAATGTATTGATCTGATATATATATAGTGGGTATAGAAAAGAATCATCCCCCTTAAAAAAATAACAACTTTGTCACATAGCTAATCACCTTCTCAACACAAAGCCGTATGATTTACCGTTGTGATCATCACAGCTTTACTAAAGCATTTCAGTCCTTGGTAGTGCAACTAAAGCAAACAATCGGCTATAGGTAACAAAGGAACCGTCAAAAGATCTCTAGCATAAAGTTGTGGTCAGGCTTTATCAATGCCTAGAAGCACTTCGAAGTCTATTATTAAGAAGTGGAAGGTATTTGGTACAACACAGACCCTTTCTGGATCAGGACGTCGCTCCAAACTGGATGAAAAACTGGTCTGGGTGAACAAGAGGCCAAACAGCAACTCTGAAGCAGTTGCAGGAATTCATTACAAAGAGTGGTCATTGTGTGCATGTGACAACAATATCACACTTTCTCCACAAATGTGGCTCGTATGGGAAGGCTGCAAGAAAAAAGCCATTCCTCAAGCAAGGCCAAGCGCAGTCACGACTGAGCTTTGCCAAAACACACCTTTAAGATTCTGAGGCAGAAGAGACTAAAATTGAATTATTTGGCCTCAACAATAAATGATATGTCTGGCAGAAATCCAATACAGCTCACCATCCAAATAACAGCATTCCTCCAGTAAAGCACTGAGGTGGTGATGTCCTGTTATGAGAGTGTTTCTCTGCAGCAGGGACTGGAGCACTGGTCAGGATTGATGGAAAAATGGATGAGGCAAAGAACTGTCAAATTCTTGGGGGAAATCTGCTGCCCTCTGCCAGGAAGTTGTCAGTGGAAAGAAAGTTTTTTCCAACATGACTGTGACCCAAAGCACACAGCAAAACTGAGCACACAGTGGTTAAAGGAAAAAAATGTGAATGTCGTTGCATCTAGTCAGAGCCCAGACTTAAACACCGTTGGATGTTTCACTTTGAGTAAAAATATATCTGGATAAAGCAAAAACTGTGTCCATTTTTAACTTCAGTCTGCAATGCAAAAAAATGTTATTATTTTAAAAGGCAATTCTTTTCTATACCCACTGTATATATGTGTGTGTGTGTGTGTGTGTGTCTAAATACACACACACACACACACACACACACACACAAACATATATATATATATATATATATATATATATATATATATATATACACACACACACACACACACACACAACCAGATACAATAGGGTACAATAGGAATCGGCAATGGGGAAAAATAATAATATAAATAAATAAATATATATTGTTTGATACATACAATATTTATATTTGTTTATTTAATAAATCTATATTATCCATATAATAAATAAATATACACATACATACATACAGTATATTGGCTTGAAAAATATATTCCAGTATATTCAAGGCCAAGTCTATTAACAATGTAAAATAAAGGGTTAAAGAAAGAAAGAAAAAAAAAACATTTTATGTAAACATTAAGGCTGTAGAGCAGTGTTTACCTGTCACTTTGAAATGCTTTGAATTTTTGCTTTTAATATGCATGGCTGTCATTCCTGTGAGCCACTTTCTACTGCCAGAATTTTTACTAAATTATCTCAGAGTGCCTTTGCTCCTCTCTCCAATCAGAGCAGCTGATAACAAACATGTCATCACACTTTCAGAGTGGCAGGTCATATGAGAGAGCAGCTGCATCTTTCGCTGTCAATTTTCAAATATTTATATTTTATTATTTATATACACTCTTTAGTGCATTCTAATGATTGTAAAGTCACACTTTGTCCTTTGTCCTACATTTTGTAAATTTAGAGATAAGAAAACAGTCCTTTTTCTCAACTCTCAGTCTGTAGCTCAGTGTTTAATAGTTTTAAATAATTTAAATAGTTCTTAAATAATGATGAAATAGCTGTTGAATCAGAAGTAACTTGTTTTATGTGGGTGTTTGTGAGGATTGAATGTTCTCATTATAAACAGCGATTATGTTTTACGTGCAGAGCTGAATGTAAACAAGCTGTAACTCATTCTCTGTGATTACTTTGCATTCCCCTGTATTTCAGACGGCTGCAGTAACAAGTTTGTGATAAATGAGTCAGGAGTGTGCTGAACAAGACATCAAACAGCTGCGTGATCCTGTGAAACATTCGCTGTTATTCTCCTTGTATGTGATTAAGTCATTGTGCCATGTTTAATGTCTGTTTGTCTCAGGTACACAACCGAGACGAAGAAGCTTTCCTGCAATACAAAAATAAGTGGTGGTTGGTAAATCTAAGAAAACAGGACCAAGTTAAAAAAATAAATAAATAATAAATAACGAAATCTGGATTAAAAAATAATAATAATAAAACAAAAGATGACAAATTAAATAATTTGAGTTATGACTGTTTAGTTAAAATATTTCATTAATAATTAGTATTATTATTTAATTAATTTATTTATTTGTGTTTGTTTTTTATTTAATTTATATGTAAATAAATAAAGATTAATATTATTGGTGGTGAGTCAATCTCAGAAAACAGGACCATGTGTGGAAAAGAATGTCAGATTTTTTAATTGTTTAATTTAAATATACAACATAAAAAATATTTATTGTGTTTGTTTTTTTCATAAAAAAATGCTATTATTTTTCTCAGAAACAGTATCATGTGTGGAAAAGCATGATTTTTAATATAAATCTATGTATTTTTAAATAGATACAAATTAAATTGTTTATTTTTAGGAATATATTTAAAAATAATTTAAAATAAATTAAAATATTTTTAATTAAAATAAAATTTAGAAACAAACATTTTGGTAATAATATGTATTTAATACGATTTAAGTAATAATTATGTTATTTATTTATTTATTTATTTAAATGTTAATAAATTAAACATAATTTTAGCGTTAATGGTGCTGGGTCAATCTCAGGAAACAGGGCCATATATGGAAAAGAAATTCAGGATTTTTTTTATTGCTAATTTAAATATAGAATTAAAAAAATATTTGTTTGTTGATTTATTTGTGTATGTTTTAATAAAAATATATACACACACACATATATATAAATATATATATCTAGTACTGCAGAACTAGAACAAGAAAATCGCCTGTTATTTGTGATGGGGGAACAAAGAAAAAATCTAAAAGTCACGGGGGACACAAATGGGGCAAAGATGACACTGTTTTGTTAAAATGACCCGCACTGACTTCTTTCCTGTCACACTGAATCCATCTTTTTTGTGTCACTCTCCCCAGATTTCCCTGTTTGTGGATTTTCCCAGAAATGTCATTGCAGTGTGTCAGAAACACAAGCCAGGCAATTAAGTCCTGTCATTGACAGCATTTCTTCAGTGTCCTTTTGATAAGAGCGCTCTCGGGCATTTAGAAGTTCCATCACCACAGACAGTCATTCCCCCCATCAATCCCACCTCCTAAATCAATCCCCGACCATCCCTGACATCAATCCCCCAGTGACGGACAGCGTCATTTGCTTCCATGTCGATTGATTCTGAACTAGTATCTGGAAAGTGCAGAGAGCTGTAGAGAAGACCGAATGAAGCCAGGACTTCCATGCATTCTGGTCGGATGGTGCTGTAGCAAAAGCAATAAGCCAATATGAGTGCTGCTTGCCTGTGCATAACTGTGATGTTAGAGTGTTTTGGTTTGTTGCCAGGATGTTGCTTTGTGGTTTTGGGTGGTTGATTATTGGTCCAATGCAGAAGTGCTGACCTTCAAATCACTGTATTATTCTGGTCTTGAAAAATGGCTTGGGTCTCTTCTTCAGTGTAAGTCTACGGGATTTTTGTTGCCCATTTTGTTGCTCACAAATTGAAAATCATAAAGTGAGCAAAAGCACAAGCAGCACGATTTACTAACTTTCACAAGTAAACATTGATGCATGATTTGGCAACCTCTATAAAATTCAACTGTTTAGTCACAGCTCTGTTTATTTTATCAGCATTTTAGCTTCAAACGTGGCCTGAATCAGATTTTTGAACTAGAATTATCCATTTTATAATGTTAAACGCCTTCTTTCTTTGCGTATACATTTGGGTGGTGCTATGCAAATCTTCCCAGACAGTGAATTAGACATTCATAAAAACAGTAAAATATCATATTAAAATGCGGTGCGTAACATATTAAATATTCATGAGCTAAGTATTTTTTATATTTTGATATCGAGACAGCACGTATAGTTTTGCCTGAATCTTGCATACACACTCGTCTCTCTCTCTCTACCCAACTGCATTATGGGTATTCCTGCCAGATCGTGATCGTGACTCAAGACCCCGGAAGTTTGAGGAAGCACCTGGGGTGTTTGGGTAACAGTCACATGGTTTTAACCCTGAGTGTCTGCTCGCTGTGCAGTTAGTGTGTTAGACTATCACACGAGGTGTAGGAGTCTCTCTCCTGTCTTCTCTGCGTGTGATTGAGGGGGTTTTCGGGCTGATTGCTGCCTCAGTTCTCTAGTGTTGCACGGCAGGGTCTCGGCTCAGCCACACACACGTTCACTGAGTTGGAAAATCACACAGGATGTCAATTGGAGGGTTTTCAGAGACTTTTAATGAGCTCACAGAGCGTGGAGGTTTTTAAACTTAAATCCTTGTCTTTTGTGGCTCCTGAGCAGCCTGCACTCAGATCCAGACGTGCTGTAACTGGGACTCTACTGTACTGTAAAGGGCTTTTACAACATGCAGTTTATATTGTAACACATACACACACCTATCTGTTTTGAGGGGGCAGTTCTGGTTCATTTGATGCCTTTGGCCAGATAAGGAAAATATTTAGAACTATTAAGATGTATGTATATATGTGCGTTTGTGCTTTTGTGTGTCCATGCGTTCGTTTATATTTATATTTATATTTATATTTATATTTATATTTATATTTATATTTATATTTATATTTATATTTATATTTATATTCATTTATTCATTTATTCATTTATTCATTTATTCATTTATTCATTTATTCATTTATTTATAATATACACATTATTATTATGATCATTATTTTTTTAATATTGTACCTGAATATATGTATTAATTATTTAAAATATTTTAAAAATTATATTTTAAATTGGAATACAAAAAAAAGTAATTTAATATTTAAAAAAATCCAACCACACACCAACTATAAATAATTATTTATTATTAAAATGTTATTTATTTGTTTATTTATTAACACGCGATCATCCTTAATTTTTTATTGACAACAATTTTTGTGTATTTGTATTTTTCAGCATGTGCTGCATGAAGCTTAAAATATTCCAGAGTGTTTCATTAAATGAAGCAACAAGTACATTTATCCAACTAATACCTGAAACCCAGAGCACCTTGATGTTAAAATTCAGCCCTTTATTTCCATGCACTTTCTATGTTGAATTAAAATAGCCACAGCACAGCGTCACATCAGCGCAGATGGTGACCGGCTCCACTGGATTGTGGGTGGTTAGTGAATAAGGAAGTAAATAAGGGGCTTAGTGAATTCACCCTTTAGCCTACATTCATTCTTTGCAGATGTGTGATCAGATCCGTCATGAAACGAGAATATCGTGAGGACAATTGATAATCCGGAAACCAGCTGCCGTAAAACACGAGCCAGAGAGAGATCAGCTGACAGATGCTGGATGATCATCTACAAACGCTCCACACAAGAGATTTATCTGATAAGAGGGGCAATTTAACACATCTTTGCTGATTTGTGAATGCTATCGCCTTCCTGTCCAGTATCATCAATACGGTTGCCAGTGCAAAGGCTCTAAATTACAGGCTGCTGATTTGCCGATTGGAAGAAGAAGAGGAGGGAGAGGAGTCCTCTGTCCTTCTGAGAGATTGAGGTGGTGTAAAAGCTTGAACTTCATGGCACTGTAATTGGTCCTGGACATCAGTCACAGGAATGTTTTTAAGGGGACAGGTGGTACAGAGGTTGTATATTTGCTATAGTTTATTACAGCACTTGTTTTCTGTCGAACTGCTTTTTTGGATTCAGCCACAGTTTATCGTCCATGAAACCCCCAAGAGCTGCAAACCCAAAGGAGAATGTTATTGCTCAAAGGTTTCACAGTGCAGGAGACCTCAAGGAATAATTCCCATGAAAATGAAAATCCTGTCATCATTTCCTCTCCCTCGTGTTCTTCCAAACCTATATGACTCTGTCCTTCATGAAGCACCAAAGTAAATATACTGTATGGTTTAATTCTCCAAACAACAAAAATAAGTAGGAACCCGTCAAGATAAAAAAATTAAAATTGTCCAAACTAACTTATATGTACTATATTCCACGTTTTATGAAGAAGTACGATAGCTTTGAGTGAGGAAAAGCTGAAAATGTTTATCATTATTTTCTGAAAATAATTCCCTCATCTGTAGCTCAACAAATCTCATTTGTTCCAGGATTTGGCATAATGATAAAAACTAAATTTGATTCGATAAAGCAAAGAATTTTTTTTATTTTTATTCTATTATATATTATAAATATTATTCCCCAAAAAACATAATTTATTAAACCAAGAAATGAATAAAACTTCAACCACACACCATCCGTTGAAACATCAATAAAAAAATGCTATTTATTTGTTAACACACCATCAACATTTACTTATTTTTAGCTGTATGTAAAAGAGATTTGTCTAAATGTTTTGCTCCAGGTTTTTATATGTATTACGTTTTTTACAAAAACATTTAAAGATATTACTAACCCCAAACTTTTGAACAGTAGTGAATCTCTGACCTTTGTCTGGAAATGTTGGTGCCTACAAATTTTGGAGGCATTGTTGAGATCTGTTCTGAAAATCACATGTGAGATTACTTAGGTCTTTTTCTCAGGATAAATATCGCTGTCACAATTTAGAACTTTATAGTTAAGATCTAATGTTGAGACCCTACAGTTGAGTTGTGCTACACTTAAAAGTCCATTCAATCTAATTTCTGTGTAGGAGAAAAAACTTACAGTAGATTCCAAAGGATAATTATAGTTTTCTTTCTCTGGGCAGAAGTGAAAGAGATGAAGTTGAAAGCTAGAAAAAGAGGAATGCACAAGCCGTGTTCACTGAAATGATCCCTAATTTTTTATTTTTAGTTTTATTTAATTTACTTTTATTTCATATTTTGATCCCATGGCTGCATTGTGGCTTGGCTTGGGCATATTTCACTATTCCAATTTCTGTCTCCATGAATGACTGCACACATGAGAGTGTGAGTGTGTCTGTGAGCGTGTCGGTGTGTGTGATTGAATGTGTGAGCCTTCAGCTAGCACCATTCCCACAATGCAGGTAACCTTGGCAACTAATCCTATTTACAGAGTATTGGATCCATTATTCAAGCATTTGGTCCCCGGGATAAATAAATCTAATCTTCATTTCTCAGTGACATTAGAGAGCTTTAAATTCTAACAGGCATTTGAAGACGTCGACACAAAAAACTAGTGTCATTTGATGATCAGATACAACCTTGACGTGACATGATTTTTTGAGTTTTCCTGTTTCACACCAAACACAAAAGCAGAACAGCTGTTTGTGCAGAACTACATATAAGTATTTCCTTTCAAAACTGTAATGCATTCAAAAAAAAAATTTAATCATAAACCGACTGCAAACTTTTGGTTGTGTGTGTGTGTGTGTGTGTGTGTAACTAGCGCAAAATTAAAATTAGAATTGTTGCTTTGGCAACTGATTGAAATGAGTTTAAGTTTGAGTATCAAAATTACTAAAACTAAAACAAAATTGTCAAATAAATTTAAGACTAAATAAAATTATAAAAAATAAAAATGAATAAATATGATGAAATCACATGAACTTATACTATATATGTATATATATATATATATATATATATATATATATATATATATTATATATATATAAATAAGCTAATTGGCCTTAACCAATTACATTGTTTCATCATAAATAAAGGTTGAATAGACTTCTTGGGTGTTGACGCCAGTTTGCATCAACCAGAAGTCATTCCTTTTTACAGCAACAATTTATGTAGCACTTTCCCTTGGCTGCATAATGTTAATTTTTATTATTTTTTATTATGCTTTTGCCAAAAATAAATCAGATTTCTGAAAGCTATGGTTACACAGCCCACCTTAACATTATGGCATCCAGAAATACAGTAGTAATGTCGGCCTCCAGTGACTGAAATCACTGTCAGTGTGAACGACCTATCAGTGCTGAAGCTCAACACTCCTGCCTCTCAACAAATACCAAGTATATATTTGGGCAACTTAACGTGTCTTATTCGGTCAGCTTGTTTGATTCAGACACACTGTCTCGCTAATGTCTCCGTGGAGCTGCGTGTTCATTCTTGCTGTCTTGTGAGAGTAGGTCGTTGACAGCGTGAGAGACAGAACATAATGCATCTCTGTCTCAGACAATAGCAGTCACTGTCTCTGAATGTGTGTGCGTGTGCGGGAAGGGGACTTGGATGACACCCAATGGGAGGATCTCGCTGCCGTTCTCTGATGTGAAGACTGACTGACTGTGTATTCACTGAGTAATAGAGAGACTGCATAAACCTGAGGCCTTCATTTTCTCTCTCTCAGCCGCGTGCAGCTCGCTTTCTCACCTTCACACCAGCACACTCAGAGATTGCTCATATTTTTGCACATTTATAGACACAAACACAAATAACCACATGCATCTCTCACGTACACACACCAGTGCTCACTCATATTCTCACATATTCATATTCATGTGGTCTGGGGGCTGGGGGTTGTCCCACTTTTTGGTGGATAGTTGTAATATAAAGGAATAGTTCACCAAAGATGATACATTTGCTGAAATATTTATAATTACTAACCGTCAGGTTTCTAAGCAGATGAAGAGTTTGTTTTTTCATCAGAACAAATTTGGAAAAATTTAGTGCTTGCTCATCAATGGATCCTCTGCGGTGAATGGGTGCCGTCAGAATGAGAGTCCAAACAGTTGATAAAAACATCACAATAATTCAAACCTAATACTTTCTCCAATGAAAAGGTCTACCCCCTGATGTCCTGTCATTTCAAAATCCTCCAACATATTGGTTTAGAACTATTTTTGACTGTTTGTAAATGTTACTTGATCTGCAGATTTCTCACCTGATTCAGACAAGACAACTTTATCACTGGAGAAAGCAATATTATGGATGGAGGACTCATATTGTACTCATACTTTTGAACAGTTTAATGTATTTTTATGTATTTTTTTTTATTAGTGATTAGGATTTACAGCTAGTATAAAAAGTTGAGTGGTACTTGATTTTGCACTATAATCTGGATGTGATATGAACATGAAAGTGGTTTCGTATATATATCTGAGAAGTGGTTGAAAAATAAAAGTTGACAACTTAATTTTAAGGATGCAAAGGCTACAAATCTTTGCAATATTGTGTATTGATGAATCACTAACAATAAGACCAGAAAGGTTTATTATATATTATCAAATAGGGTGATTTTATGTTTAACTAAATCAGAGAGAAATGTCAAGAGTATTTTTCAAGCCTTTAAACCTAATCATATCCCTGACACCAGTTTTATCCTAAAATTATTTGGAAGAAATGCGGTTCCATTTTGCTCAAAATACATAACTGAAGACATTCTATTTTATCAAACATTTCAACCTTTCTAGTGAAACAGCCTTTAAATGCTACACACACATTCATTATACCAGGTGTTGTTGATGTCGTTCCCATCGTGTCTCTGCTTTACAGGAGAAGAATGACCGGGAAGAGTCAGACCAGCAATGTCACTAACAAGAACGACCCGCGTTCCCTCAACTCACGGGTCTTTATCGGCAACCTCAACACTGCCATCGTGAAGAAGGCCGACATCGAGGTCATCTTTGCCAAGTACGGCAAGATCGTGGGGTGTTCGGTTCATAAAGGTTACGCTTTCGTCCAGTACATGAGTGAAAGGAATGCACGGGCGGCCGTGGCAGGCGAGAACACCAGGATTATCGCAGGACAGCCGCTGGGTGAGTTCCTTTCTCTTTTACTAAAGCCGTGCTCGACAAACCGCTTTCTTTGCTCTGCTCTGCCGGACTGACAGTCCTTCACAGGGGCCTGCGTTGCCTGAGGTGGATCCCGAGTGCGTATGATTTCACTTTGTGGTTCTTGGACATGCAAAGTGTTTTTCAGTGTTTTGTCAGTAGGTGAGACAGAAAAGCGCTGTGCTACATGTCATTGCAGTGGCGTAGAAGTGACATTGCCTTTATTTTGGGTTTTACTGTAAAGATACTTGAAAAAGTGGCAGTGGAACAAGAAAGTTAAAGATGGATGATTTCATTTTGGATGCTAAAATACTTTTTAGACAACTATAGTTAAACAATTTGTAGCTTGATTTCCCTAAAGAGTGTAAACACTGTGGCCTTGTGGTGTTTTTAAAACAGCAGGATCTTATTTGGTTGGTTGGCTGCTGGTTGGTTATTTATTTATTTGTTTGATTGTTTGTTGTGAAAGACTGAAATACATACTTTTTTGATCTTTTTGTTTTCTAAAAACCCACATTTATTTATAAGAAAATGTCAAATGAAATTGAAATGCAACTGAAATTAAATTTAAAGATAAAGTGTGGAGTTTTTTCTAATGTTAAAATACTTATTCTCTCTTAGCTTAATTATTGTTTGATTATTGATTGAATTAATGAATGAATAAATTTGATCTTGCTGTTTCAAAAAAATGCTTGTTTGCTTGATTGGTTGGTTTGTCATTCATTAATTAAATTTATTTTACCGTTGTGAAAGACTGAAATGAATAAATAAATAAACTAATAAATTTATATATATATATATATATATATATATATATATAGAAAAAAAGCATAATTATATTATAGCAAGAAACAGGAAACCAGTGATGTGAGTTTTGGGGGCGGAGCTGTCTGTTTTTTTTTGACCAATGACAAACGGAATGAAAATAAATATTTTTTTTTTTTAGCCTTTTTGTTTGTTGACAGACATTACACTCTCAACTTTTCATTGAATGTTATAAAATGCCACCTTTTTGTTATTTGCTTCTCAGAGTTTGATTTCTGAGCTTGTTTAAGCAGCATGTCTGACTTCAATCTATCACAGCATGTGCAGCATTGTGTGTTTAATCAATAACCATTGGACTTGCATTGTCAAATGACTATAACATTCTGATATTCTGACACTCACATATTTGTAACCTCCTGGGAGCAGCACTGTTAAAACAGGAGGCCTGACACATTACTTAAGCTTTTCTCCATCCTCATTATACCATTGACCTGCTTTAAAAAACACAGTTTTATTTTTGCATCGGAAAACATTTTATACATAATGCAAAATATAGCCAAGGGACCCTCATTAGGAATGGCCACAGAGGGCCTGCTAATATAAAATGTAAGAGTTCAAGCTGTAAACATGTGCAACTGATCCTCAACTGGGGATTTGTGTTAAATGAGGCTGTTTTATTAGATGTTAAATTCAACATGAAATCAAAACTGAATGTTTATTTTTTTTAACTTGTTACTGGTTGTTTTCATCTCAGTTTAGTTACTTCGCTGACATCATCAGTCCATATCTTTTTTCCATTTCCATTATGTTAATAAGGCAGTGGCTATTTAAACTGCAATGCAATTTTTACTAAACAGCTCACTTTGCCAATGTTTTACCTTTTAAATAGAATAGAATTTTTTTTTTGCAATATGGATGTCATCGCTATTTGTACTTTATGCTAATTATAAGCTATTTGTTGCTATTTTTACTTGGTGCAAACAGATAACATTACTAGTAAATTTTGGGATTGATACGATTTTGAAATGTTTTTGAAAAAAATTATTATTATGCTCAACTGTGTTTATTTGATCAGAAATGCATTAAAAGTTATTACAACTTAAAACTACTGTTTGCTATTTATATATATATTAAAATGTAATTTATTCATGTGATGCAAAGCTGAATTTTCTCCATCATTGCTCCAGTCTTCAGCGTCACATGATCCTTCAGAAATCATTCTAATATGCTGATTTGCTGCTCAAGAAACAGTTTATATTATTGTTATATTGAAAAGAGTTGAGTTGTGTATTTTTGTGCAAACATTAACATTTTCTTTTTACCTTTTTTAAACTTTAATGACCCACCTTACTCTTTTGTTCACCTTATCTTTTACTAATAAATGTCACATTATACGTTTTACTTCTGTAATTTAATTTCATGCTGAATTTAATTTGTTGTTGTGCATAAACAAAAGTGACGTCTACAATAAGTGCACAATGCAATGCCATTTCTTATACATGGTCTGTATTGCTGCATTGAAATACAGCTTCCTGGAGTTAATTAGAATTAAATAGAATGCAGAATTTATGCATTTTCATCATCCAGGCTTCTTGCCAGTTATCCATAAAGTATTATGCAAAGTAGCATCAATGTGATCCGTTGACTGCCAATAGGAGTGCAGACAGTGAAGCTCATGTGATCTGCCTCCTGATACAGTTGGATTTAATCCCTGCCAGTACAAACACAGAGACTACAGTCTCATCTCTATGCAAGGTGTCTCTTGTTTTGAAAGGCTCTTTGCAGCGATTCTTCTCGGGTCTATCTCTTGGTTGTGTCAGCGGCACACAGATGCTGATGTACAATCCCAGTCTCTTTCCTAACCTCCTCGTAGGCCGAACAAGAAAGGCAAATTCCTTCATAACCACAAGTCTGCTCTGCAGCCACCACCCCCCAACCCCCCCAACCTGACCTAGTAATTCCCTAATGGAAACTAGTCGAATGCTGTAGATAGCATCACTCTGCTCGTCTGCGATAATACGCGACTCACTCTCCTTTTGGAAGCACATCTACATCAGAAAGAGAGAGAGAGAGAGCCTTGCAGGATGTTACATATTAATGTAGGCCAGTACTTCATACTGATAAGCAGCAAGGATACACAGGTATAAACGCACATACATATTTCTGAACAGTACACTGGGCTGCAACGATCTCTGGCATTATATTTAGGACAAAAACCTATGGATTGTTGTTGTTTTTTTTTTTTGTTTTTTTTAAAAACCAGACAGTGATTGAATTGCTTTGTTCGTCTGTGTTCTGCATTGTTCATTATGGTATTTCGAATTTTGCATCTTATTATCAATATGGATTTTTTGTTCTGATTTTTTTTGTGTTGTAGGTACAAAAATACACGGAGCCACATTTCTAGTTTCAACATTATTTGTTCTTCAGACATTCCTCTTTAAAAGGAAAAAGTATGAGCTGTATACAAATTAACCCAATGAAAATGTGAACAGTTTAAAAATGTACACATGGGCCTTAAAAATGAATATACCAGAAGAAAAGTTTTAAATTCTTTAATGAATATCTGTTACAGCCATGCAAACCATGGGAGGAAAACTGGAAAAGTGCTTTTTGACATTTATGAATTGTCACCTTTGGCATATGATAGTCAACTGATTTTAATAAAAGATCTACCAATCTCTGAGTAAAAATAACATAATGTTGCCATCTTTCTTGTCATTTTAACCCCTGTAATTTTGCTCCATATCTCAAGTGAGAGTTGACATTTTGACCCCCCTCTACCAAAAAGTGGATTACTCAGTAAATATTCATCCATGCCATTTCATATTTTGGCTTTCTTCCCTATTTATGTTTGTCTTTCTACAGATAAAATATTAACAAAATCTAAAATTTTAGCAGACATTTCTGAAATTTGGTTGATTTGACACAGAACGGCCAATACGTTTTAGAAGCTTAAAAAACCACATAATTGTAGAATTATGTAGTCAAATTACAAATAAACAATAATAAATAGTATGCATTTACTATTACGATCATTTACTATTAGTCCACACAATATGCTTATATATAGCAACGCAAATGCATACATATAATGTTAACATAATATGCTTTTAAAATACATAAGTAATACAAAAATATATTTTTTTTAAAGGTGTGATATATTATATAAATAGTACAACTGCAAATTATATAGTAATACAATTATTTTATTTTACTTTTTGTTTATCTCATTTTGAAGGACTTGATGGATGGATGGATGGATAGATAAATGTATAAATAAAGTAAGTAAACAATTTTTTTTCTTCAAAACTTAGCCAGCAGTTTAGTTGTTATCGATCTTTTACCTTCAAGTAGATATCAGATGTAATGTACTTGCATTATTACAACATAGTTTGTCTTGGATGCTGCCACGTTGGCTGTCAAGTGAAACAACTTATTTTAAAAGAACTCTGAACTCATTCATCAGAACATATACCAGATGAGAATGTGATGGACAGACAGACGGACGCAGCACTGAAAGAGAGAGAAAGTGTTATCTGCTGGCATACAGGTGTTCATGTAGCCCCAGCAGTGAGAGGAATCTAAAATAGTTTTAGCATTTTAAAGGTCAGCTAAAGGTCAGTATTGCTGAAAGCTATTTCTACCATTATTATCAGAAGATGTGCAAATCTCAACTCGGAGGGGAAAATAAATTCCTGATTGGCAATTAAATCCTCACTCGCTCTCATCTTTCTGAACTGACATCTTTTATTAGCGAGGCTGAGACCTGCACTGACTTCAGCTGAGCGGCTGGGTTTGAGCCAGAGCTTTCCAACAGTTTCCACAAAGCAATTGCTGTTTCTTGATGTCAATAAATGGACACATTAGCAGAAAGGTGTGGATTAATCAGTAAGCCTGACTCATGTGAGCAATTTCAGTTTGTTGTAATATCAAAGTTAAAGTAATGGGATACAGACCAACCAAGAAAGAAAGAAAGAAAAAAAAGTACATCAGTATAAAAATGCTCAAACGTATATCAATCAAACAAGTGAAAAAAAAAAAAGATTTTTTTTTTTAAATTATAATAAAACATTGTATTTAAAATATTGTAAACATTTTAATTTAGTATTATATATATATATATATATATATATATATATATATATATATATATATATATATATATATATATATATATTTTAATCACTTTAATGTTGTATATAATCAAATCAATGTAATTCACTTGTTATACAGTATATGTTTAGGGGGCAAGTTATTGAATTTTATTAAATATAACAAACAAAGCAAAAAAAAATATAATCATTGAGGGGGATTTTTTTTTTTTTTTACCTCACGATATTTTTGATTAATTTAAACAAGTATTTTGAGTAACATTTTACCAAGTATTTATTCAGAAAGACAAGATTAATACATTTTATATTCATATTATGTTATTTACAATATGAATATTTATGAAACTCTTCAAGTTCAAGTAAATTTATTGTGATCTCAACCATGCGACGGCCCACTCCAGATGAAATAACTAAATAAACCATAAATTGTTCTACACACACATAAATATATATAAAGTGTAGAGTTGAGTTCTTAACTCAAATCAGCCTCACCACAGGAGTGTTGACTCTCTAAACTGACTGTGTCAGGCATGTGCTGCTGTACAGAGTCTAGGTGGAGAACATTAGAGACACATTTCATGGCCTGCCAAGCTTCATCTGTTGTTTGTGCATGTGGGATATTCCATGAGAAAGAGAAACTACGAAGGATCCACATTAACATCCTGAGAGTAATCTTGTTCATTCCTCTTTTTTTCCCCTTGGAGATAAAAGTTCATGTTCCACACCCTGATTAATTATACATGGAAGTTCATAAGACTGCTTTTGAAATCCGTGTCTTTCTCTCTCTGAAGCTGAGTCATGACACAATTCTCCATTGAGACTTGACCAGCATATACACATGCAGGGGAGACCGGGGCAAGTTGTCACTTGTGCCACATTTGACTAAAGCCCGGAATAAACTACACGACTTTAAAATCTGAACCGATTTTAAAACACTAGGCATCATATTTTCATACATCATACTTCTTACTGACTTTGTAAATAGTGATCAGTAGTGATCATTGTAAATAATAAATCAGTTTTCATAAATGTAACACTTAAAAATAGATAAAAAAAGTATTTTTATGAATGTGATTTATTATTTATTATTATTAATTAATAATTTATATTTAATAATTGTTTCATGTTTAAAAGCCTGTTTATTATTGAGATAATTATGGATTTATTTATATTTTGATTTAGTTTTTATTTGTGAATTTTCTGATTAATAATTTTGTTGTGTTTTTGTCTATACTACTAGTTTTTTATTATTAATTTTATTTCAATTTTATTTATTTGAGTTTTTCATCAGCTTAATTTAAATTTAAATTAAAAACATTACCTTGACAGCTAGCTGAAAGTAGAGTAATAATTAACTCAGAAATGACCCCATGATCAACTCATCCTTAAGCTTTATAATGGCAATGAATGGTGTTTGAATTAAAATAAAGTGCGTCCATCCATCATAAAAATGCTTCACACATCTCCAGGGGGTTAATAAAGGCCCCCTAAAGTGAATCGATGTGTTTGTGGTAAAAATATCTATATTTAAAACTTCAAAAAATTCATATGGATGGCTTAGTAAATCATGAAAAAAAAATTTTTTATTTGTTTTTATTTAAATAATTTTAATTCAGTAAATCTTTATTTTATTTCAAGTAAAATAAAAGTAACATTTTTTTTTTGTAAAGTATATGCCTAAATTTACATAAAAGATCATTAATTTATCTGATTATTAATTGGATTTTAGTAGTTCCATTTTTTTTTATTGAATTCCGTTCATGCTCACTATCTAAAGACCTATAAAAAATAAAAAATACAGTTGTGTGCAGGGAGTATTTACAGCTGGAAGTCAAATCTCATTATGATCAGACATTTTTCAGGTACCTGTACATCACATTGTTTTTCAGCCTCATTCGGTAAAGAAGGTTTTCTACTGTCTCATTCCATATGAAACCTTTTTTTATTTTCATTTTTTTTTCTGTCTAGCGGTCAAATTTACACATGCTTAAGGGTCTCAAAATTGAGCACATTAAATGAAAAGTGACAAATCTCTGTCTTCATTTGCCATGGCAACCACAAAAGTATAATTACCCCTTTTCTTACCTGGTGCCTTCCCACAATGCTCTGTTTTAAAGGGCAATAGCGGGTCAGTACAGATCTGGAAATGACAGAATAGCTCATATCCCAGTTTTACGGCAGTTAAAAGTAAACTCAGGAAAAGCAAAAGGGATTTTAATGACAGAACAAAAGTTCACGTTGAATTTCTGGTTTGTGTAGAGATGTGTATGGAATTCGCATTGGTGGGTTCATAATAATTCAGTAACTTTGTTTTAAATAAGAAGCTGTTATTCTGTATTTTCACTGCCAGAGTCCATTGATTGCTGCTGCTGAAAGACGTATTTTGCATTGTATTTCTGAGGCTGTTGTTTACTTCATTCATTCAAGAAAGGGCTTCAATGTACTGGATTTGTCTTTGAACACCTTGAGCGTCCCATGTAGTGATAATTTCAGATCAAATATTTCAAGGGTCAGACAGGGATGGGAAATCGTACAGCATTTGTTTTATAATTAAAAGTGAAATCAATATCTTTTGTCAGTTTTTTTTCCAAGAGCTTTCCTTTTCCGGTCATTTAGTGTCAGCCGTGGAACATAAGTATTGATTCTGTTTCTAATACTCAGTCTTTACACAGCACACTAATCCCTGCTTAATAACAGAAACTGAGCAAAGGTTATTTCTTTGAGGGAAAATGTTGAGAATGATCTGACTGCAGAAATGTCGTTACGTTAGAGAATCGTTCTGTTTACTATGTTACTGTGTAAGCTTCCATTTTGAGATAAAAAAAGGTAATTGCAACTTTTTATCTAAAACATTTTGCTTGCAATTCTAAATGTTATTTCTCAGAATTCAGAACATTTTCTTGCATTTTAGTATTGCAAGATATTAACTCAAAAATCCAAGATATAACCACAGAAGAGCGAGATTTTATATATAAGAGAAATTATATATATACAAAATATATGACAAAATGTAATTGATTATTCATATATAAATTAATAATGCTATTGTAATATTATACAACTATATTTATTAATACATATTTATAATAATGAGTATTTTATTTAAACTAAAATTCAATGCAAAAACATATTATTTTAAGAGTTATTGCACAATTTCAATCAGGTTCACATGTTCACAAAATGCAGAGAAACATTTAGCCAATTTAAATCACTCCGATATTTTATTTGAGAGCTTTTCGGAGAATAATGAATATTTTGGCCTGTCACGCAAAGTTGTTGTATGACTTCAGAAGACTTGGGGCCCTATTTTAACGATCTGAAACGCAAGTGTCAAAGCGCGAAGCGCAAGTAAGTTTGTGGGCGGGTCTCGGCGCTGTTGCTATTTTCCCGGCGGGATAAATGGCTCTTGCGCCCGGCGCAAATCTAAAATGGGTGGGTCTGAAGTAGCTTCATTATTCATAGGTGTGGTTTGGGCGTAACGTGAAATAAACCAATCAGAGCGTCATCCAACATTCCCTTTAAAAGCAGGTGCGCAAGTTCCATTATGGATTGCTATTATTATGGCGTATTTACCAGGCGCACGCCAGGAGCGGTTCACAGCCGAGGAGACTGATGTTCTTGTAAGAGCAGTGAAAGACAGAGAAATTGTGTTGTATGGGGATGGGAGAAACCCACCCAAAATAGCGTCGGTTAAACAGGCGTGGGAGGAAATAGCCACAACTGTTTCATCGATTTTTTTTCCTGGTTCTTGACGGACAAACCAATTTGTCAGATGTCCTTATATACATATATGTCTTGCCACTATTGGGCAAACAGGTCTGATCCTTAATTACTACAATTAGCCTGAATAATTTGTAAGCAAGATTTATGCCTATTTTTTCACATCTTCGTGACACACCACAATGATTTCCGTCATCTCATGTGTTAATATTTTTTTAGTGTAACAATTTATGAATCTTAATAAAAATCTGTGTAGATTATATGAGCAAAGTGTATGCGCGTTGTGCACGCTATATACATTAAGGTCAAACATGCGCCCTTAAAATAGCATAATGAACAGCGCGCAACGCGCCACTGACTTTAGACTAGGTTTTTTCTGGTCAGTGGCGCAATTGCTTAATGGAACAGCAAAATAGCACCAGGGATTGTTTGCGCCGGAACACGCCTCTTTTTTTGCGCTGATCCGCCCAGGGAGCGCAAGTTCATTCATTAGTTTAGCGACGTGCTTCTGTGGAGGGAAAAGCGCGCTTTGCGCGGGTGCAAAATAGGAATGACACATGCGTCGGTGTACAAAGTCAATTGCGCTGGGTGCAAGATAGGGCCCTTGGAATATAAAAGCGAAGTCTTTCCACCCCAAATTCATTAGAGTTTAATATCCCCTCTAGTGAAAGATGTACTGCAGATATTTACTTTATTCATGAGATGATCTAATGTGAAGGCTTTGAATGAATTATAGGGCTAAAGTCTGTTAGTACTGCTGGTGTGTGTGTTTGCCTCTGGTGAAGATCTGTTCTCTCCTCAGGCTGGTGGAGGTTGTTCTGTCGGTGGGCTGCTTCCGCTTGTTCCTCTCCATATTGAGTGTAAGATCCTTCTGTCGGTTCGGTCTCTGTGTCTATAAATGTGCTGAAGTGAACCCCAGAGCAGATCTCCATGTGTTACCCAGTGCCGTGTCCATTCACACATATGTTTGCTTCACATATGCCAGGAGATGCCTACGGACCTCTGGCTCCTTTTCTGTTTTGTTTTTTAACAATAATGGCATTGTTAACGGTATTTATTATTTGTTTTAGTCGTCAAAGTAATTAAAAAATTTAGTCATATTAAAACAACTTTCCCTTAACACCAACAAATATTAATTTAAATTTCATGCATTAAAGGGGTCAGTCGGATGCTAAATTCATTTTTGTTGTTTGAACACATATGTGTGTTGGAAGTATGTCTAAACATCCATCCTATAATGATAAAAATCCACCCAGTGTTTTTTTTATTTATTAAAATCTCTATTTTAAAAGTGCCTTTCTCAGGCTGTTCTGAGATTCCTGTCAATATGATGTAGTTCTGCACAGGCCCCTCCTACGATAGTTGATTGACAAGGCCGTCTTACTTTAGACACGCCCTGAGTGAGCTGAGAGCTGTCCAATATTGTGTCTACTCCGCTGCAGGGCAAGACAAGTCTCTGATTAAGAGATTGAGATGTTCTGTTGTTGGAAGTAATGATGAAGATAGCAGTAATCATTTACTCCCAAAATCTGAGCCGCTTAAGACGCAGAGGATTAACGTTACTTTCGTTTTAAGGGGAATGCGCAGATCCCCGATCTTTCTAAATGCGTCTATGTTCCTGCAAATCATTTGTGATAGAGCTTCATCTTAATAAGTGAGTATAAGGTTTTTTTTTTATGAATCTTTGCAAATTGCCTTTCCTAATATGTGCTAGTAAACAAGCTAAAGTAGACAGTACTGCTCATCACCCCACAGAAGAGAGGGGCGGGGTGAGCAGAGCTCATTAGCATTTAAAGCAACACGGACTAGAATTGCTTGCTAAAAACAGAGCTCATTTTGACGGTAAAAAAGGTGTTTATTAAACTACCATTGGGTAATTTGAACCAAAGTATGTTATAGACTTTCCATTAACACAGTAAAGAATCATATCAAATAGGCATCCGATGACCCCTTTAAGATAAACATTTCACTGATCTTTAGTTTATCTGGTTAAAGTAACTTAAAGGGTCAATTTGCCCAAAATGAAAATTTTTTAATCATTTACAGAACTCAAACCTGTATGAATTTCTTCTGTTGAACACAAAAATGTTAGCAACCAAACAGTTGTTGGTAGCCATTGACTTCCATAGTATTGTTTTATCCATACTATGGAAATCAATGGCTACTGTCAGCTGTTTCATTCATTTTGTGTTCAACAGAAACTCATACAGGTTTGGAACAATATGAAGCTGAGTAAATGATGGCAGAATGTTTTTTTACATTTTTCCATGCGGCAACTTTACATTGCGTTCACTGGGAATCAAACTCATGATCTTGGCATTGCTAGCACCATACTGTTCGATCAACAAGAAAACTCAAAATTACAGGAAAACTGAATAGTTTAAAAGGTTCTCATATGACATCAGGCTATAAAACTGTTTTTTTTTTCTAATTTAAACCTAGGGTTTTGGTAGCGTCGATAAAGAACATACAGAGCAGCATGCGGTTCCTGGCTCTAGTTTCTGAAGGCCTCATTCTGTGGTGAAGATGATGAGCTGCAGTGATGGATGAGGAGCCTTAGGGCAGCAGAAATTCTTGATTGGTACTGCAATAAGAGTGTGTTCCCTGGATGTGGTGTTGAGGATGCTGTACTGCTTAGTTGACTACAAAGAATCTCCCGCCTGCAGCTACAGTCAGACTTGAGTTGCTAATGACATCTCCAGAGAGAAGCACCTCTAGGAGACAGCTAGCAGGACCCTGGGTTAAAAAACGTCTGTTTACGAATATCTACAGCACAGATGTGGTATGAAGCCCATCCAATATGCTCAAAGTTTCAGCAGGCCCAGACTAATCAGAGTTTTGTGACATGTTACTTTGACATACTGGGATCTAGAGATGCTGCCCTAATATTGAGTTATGAATTCATACACATGCATTGAACGACTTCAGATTTGGATAGTAGGGACGTATTCCTACCAAAGTTAAGAGACTTATGAATAATCTGTGAGGTTTATGCATGCAACTTGCAAAATGCAGATAGTGTCAGTGTTATTCAAGATACTCTGCTGTTCATAAGTTTGGGGTCAGTAAGATATATATTCAAATAGAAAATAATTATTTTTAATTGTAATAATATTTCGTAATATTGCTGCATTTTTGATGAAAGAAATGCAACATTGTTGAGCAAGAGAGATTTCTTTCTATTAAAAAATCAAAAAAAAAAAAGAAAACATTTTTTTAATTACCACACACTTTTGAATAGTACAGTAGTTTCTATTCTGTAAAACAAATTTCATTGTCATTTAGAATTTTAGTTAATACAATGTTTTTTTTTTTGCAGTTTGAAATACAGTGTAACTGTGTGATGATTTACCAGTGTTAGAACCAAATCTACATTCTTTAATAAAATGTTTAAGACGATCAGTTTTGTAACTGTAGATGACAGATAGATGGAGAATCCATCATTTGTTGGATTTACCGTTCAGGTGAATCGCTGAGACATTAGCTCAGTTTTAGCTCAGGGTCTAAAGAGGTGCATCGGTCCTCCAGACGCCACTGAGGGCAGGAATCGGATGAAAAAATCCATGTTAACAGCATTACATTGACAGAAATCCAGCACTCAGTCATTGTGTGTGACATTGGAATACACAGGAATGGGCTGAAAACGCATTAAAAATAATCACCATGGCAAGAGAGCAACTATAAAGGCCAGACGCATGGAGCCAGGAGACCTCAATATCTGTCTTGCATCTTTTCACTTTTAATATAGTCTCTGCATCCCTTCTGCTTTGTGTAAAGGATCTCAAACTATTCTGGTCCATGGGGGGTTGGGGTGGCTGGGAGAACGATGATGAATAAACTATATTACTTGTCTGCAGAATTGTTTATTCCAACTTATTGTTATCAGTAATATATTTGAACTATTTATTAAACATCGTAAACAAACTTTTATTATATAATTTTTGGCCTCTGTTTAAAAAATAAAATAAGGCAAAAATTCAGTTACTAAGAATACATTTTCTGTATTGATTTTTCACAGGTGTTTTAAGTGTAACTTGGATTATTCATTGCATTAAAGGAAATGTCTTTAAACTCAACAGATAATATACTGGAAAAGAAATGACCAGCATCTTTTGTGTTTTTCTATGGATTTTTCAAAAAAGGTTTTTAAAGAGAATCAAAGCCTACATTTCATACATGCACTACAAAAACAATCAATTGTGTATCTAACTGCAAAACTGTTGTGTTCGCTACATAATAGATCAACATGAACAATAAAGGATGTTGTTATGTCTCTAAAGGTGCAATAAAGAGACAGAACTCTCTTTTTTCTTGTGTGAGAAGGAATGAGAGAAAAAATATTTGTAATCATTTATTGGCACATGTAGAGCAGATCTCATCCTCCAGCTGATATCATTGTGTGCTATCTGAAGTCTATCTGCAGCGGGAGACACTTAGCTCCTGTCTGTCTTAGACTATCTGTCTTCACCACTCATTGACCTTGTGAGCGATCACAATGCATCCTGAATGACTGAGTGTGTCTGCCTGTGTTTGTTTGTTTGCTCGTTGTAAGCAGACCGAGGTGACTGCTGAACAAACAGCGTCCTCATCTGACAACCCGTTAGCTGTGATTTGTAGTCCACTGGCTTATGTTGCAGTCTGAGAGAAATGGGATATAACCTCTTCTGAGGTACTGCTGAAATCTGAGTGTGATTGTGTTGTTCCAGCTATGATCACGCAAGGTCATTCTGACCTGCTTCACAAACATTAAATTACAACAGGGATGAAAATGTAATTGAAATCCAGCTCCGGTCTTGTTCAATGATTGCTATCTCATTCATATGCAGGATATTAATCCCTGATGCACTCTCTCACATTGTTGTGCAGGTTGTATACAAGCTATGCATACACACACATACGTGCATAAAACTGAGGACAGTGGAGTCAGGACAGTACACACACAAGGTTCCTAGTATATTTGAACAAAAAAAAAAAACAGTAATAAAAACAGCCATGCAGCAATTAAAATGTTATTTATCCTGTAATGCAAAGCTGAATTTTCAGCATCATTGCTCCAGTCTTCAGTGTCACATGATCCTTGGAAGTTATTCTAATATAATGGTAAATAAACTTTTCTTATTATTATCAATGTTGAAAACAGTTGTGCTGCATATTTTGTGGAAATTATGACACATTTATATATTTCTTTATGTAGGGTGAATAGAATTAATTTGTGGTTTTCTTTTGCATAAATATGTAAATTTAGCAAAAACAATTATATGTAAGCCCATGTAGCATTATTTTCATGACATTTAAGCACATTTGTCTTAAGATCTTTTTACCGTAATGTCTAGTGAATGTCTAATGATATTCAAATTATAATAAAAAAAGAAAATACCTTCATGCATATATATATATATATACATATATAAGTATTTATTTATATATTAAATAGGCTTCATGCAAATAATGCAAAGCACAATTTCCATTTTGATTTTCCAGAGAATTGTGACCTGTATGTGTTTTCATGACATATGGAATGCAGATTTCACTTTCAAAGAAAACAGCAGACAGCCATGCACTTGAGGATTTTCCATTCACAGCTTCGATTTACAGCTTGGAATTTCCTTGCACATGAATCCTAATTTGTAATCAAAGAATTTGAGCTGTTTGTCCTAACAGTGTGCTCAGATAATCCATTTCGCTTTGCCCACGCCGACGCTCTGGCCCAGTGTGTAATGAGCATATTTTGGCACGTGAGCCCCCTCGGGTTTAATTCTGGACATCGATGTCTACAGAATTACCCAAATAAAACACAACCAACTGACGGGTTTCATATGCCTATAGTCACGGATGCCAACCTGATGAAGACCCGCTTTTTTCCGAAACATAGTAAGCTGCCTACATAGACAGCATTTTAAAGCATGATAAATATCATAATGGTGCCTTCTTTCCCTGCAGTACATTTACAAGCTGCACATGCAATAAAGAGTTGCTTTGTCAGAAATTAGACAAAATTAAATGAGTTTATGATTTAAACAACCACAAATATCTGTCAATGTGTATTGAAAAGTTATTTTCCCTTTAAATCAAGTTGATTTTTCTGAGCTCATTGGCAGTTATATGTTCCTATTTTAATCTCATTTAATTATTTATTTTTAAGTCATCAAGTAAATGTAAATAATACGTAATGGATACCATTGGGAAGATGTATCAAACTATGAAGTGTTGCTAATACAAGACATTTACATTTAGAGACCTTCTAGATGTATTGTGTTCCATTCAATGTTTTCCTTAAATATTTATTACTTGGTCTTAAAAAAAAGTCTTACATTCACCTCCTTAAAACTGCAGAAACCTTGTTTGACCAATTCGATCAAATGATTGATTCTCATGATTGATGAGAATAATTCTCATGTCAGTATACTGTAATTTTCATTGACACAGAATTATCAATAATATTTTACTGGGGCACAGTGATATATCACTGGGGCTCATACTCCAGTAAAAAGAGTCTAGCGTGTGTTTGCGGTTTGCATTATCCTGTGCCCTGTAAACATTGTGACTGTGCCGTGCCATGTGATAAAAGAACACAACAGAATTCCTAAGTGTTGGGTTTACTGAAAACAAACATGGTGAGTTTGTACACAGAAGCCTGATTTGGACATGAGGCCTTTCATTTCTATTAAAATGAATCAGCTTGAGCCCTCTGTTTGTTTTGATGCTGTGCTTTTTTTCCCTCTCGTCTGAGACTGGCCACGTTTTCTCAGAGCCCAAAAAAATCCATGCGGTAAATATCAGTGTATGTGTGTATGAGTGTGTGTCAAAGGTGAGGTTTTCATTCCCAGCGCTCCGTTCGGAGACTAGATAATAAAATGCATTTGTGCCAGATACAATGTGGCTGTTATCTTGCGACGGCAGGGCTTGAAATTGTACAGAACATGCTCATTAATTGATAATAATATCTGTAAGAGAAGAAAAGGGGTAAGATACCGGCATTATTATGACACAATCGGTGGCATGCATTCAGACATATCTCAACACAACTGACGATTATGCATAAGCCTCACAGGGTGCCCTGAGACAGAGAGCATTTCAGCATTTATTTGCGACCACCTTTGTATATTCAGATGGCTATTTCAAATGCTGTGGAAATCATAGTCAGCCTGAGCTTTATTTAGAGCCATTCTCATTGACATCATCAGAAATGAAGATAATCTATCGGGATTTCTTTCTGCTTTCTGATGAACACAGTGTGAGGTTCTCAACTAGTGAGTTTTGTTTTGTGAGTTAGTTTGTTCTTATATATTTACATTCAGCAGGGAAAAACAAAGTTATTTGCAAAATAAATAAATAAATGCTTCTCACCATAATTGCACATAGATATGGTAACAAAACAAACAGACCTTTAAATGGGAGGAGAAATCGCTTTTCTTTTGTGTATGACAATAAAGACTGTGTTTCCAAGAAAACTCTTTGGTATTTTGGCGCAAATTAAACAGATGACATCATGGACAGTTTGTGTAGCATGGCCTAATTTCTGAAAGCAATGAACAATACAAGAATAGAATGTGGTCCATTGTAATATTAATGAATGTTTGATTTTAAAGTCAACTTGTAATCAAATTGGACTGTCTGTATGATATATATTATTTATGATTAATTATATATATATATATATATATATATATATATATATATATATAGTGTGTTTGTGTGTGTATACACAAGCAAGGAGTTAATTTTTATTTTTATTTATTTTATTTTGAAATACTTAAATTCAGCAGGGATGCATTTACTTGACATCTATAATGACATTTATAATGTTATACAATATTCCTGTTTCAAATAAATGCAGTTGTTTTGTGCTGTCAGAGTTTCAGTGAAAATATCTTTACTGACAATGCATGAACATTAAATGGAAAAGTGAATCACTTTGACTTTACCATCAGGCTTCTGAGACAAAACTGATTATGAACCACTGATATAAAAGTGCTGAGAATGATCATTGATGAAAGTTTGTCTTTTATTACTGCTGGGTGTAATGTTTAAGGCCTCAGTTTCTCATACTTGAAGTCCAGCTTCAGTAACATTACACTTCAGTTTTTACTTTAAGATGGATCTGCCATGAGGAGGAGATAGTACTGTATATCCAGGAGGTCAGTCTAGTTTAAAAACTTTTCTTTTTTTGTTTGCTTTCAGAAAAAGTTATGTTTTCTTGTGTCTGACAAATTTCGGATCCTTTCCCTTACATTCTAATCTTAAACCTCAAATCTCAAATCTTCCTCACACTTATTCTCCTTTTTGCCACCAGAAGTGATCGTATGGGTCTTTAATCAGTGCGCTGGCTCTAATGACTCATACCCTGTAAATGATGCGAAGGAATTGGGTCATTCACAGGTCACCTCGAAGAGAATCGGACATAATGTTCTTGAATCTGAGAGAGATATTTCCTTCTACTTATTATAAATGAAAACTGATTTGAAAGTGCAGGAAGTTCACAGTCATGACTGCCATGGCCTTTACAGCCATCAGTGTTGCATCAACAGTCTTTATACCAAAGTTTGTCATGAAGCTGCCATAAACCTAGGATCTCCTGCTGATGCCTGAAGGAAGTATAAAAGACGGTCCATTTAAAAGAAGAAAAGTAATGGAGAGGAGGGGGGATATAGGAGAAGCCAGAGGGAAACGAGACCAGGGTAGTTTACTGCAAATATACAGTATAATGCCAAATAAGAGATTCGTCCAACCTCCAGCTTCCCCTGGCTCTCAATAGAAGGAAGGAGTCAAAAAGAGTAATGTGTGATTTGCCTCAGGTTCCTGGTGCAATCTCAAGTAGGGGCGACCCAGAGTTCCTTAAATCCCATTGCTGTCCTGTCACTGCAGTGGCCCTGAGCAAAACACTTATCCCAAGGCTGATCCAGGAGTCTTTACCTGCAGTTAGTGATTTGGAGGCTAGGAAGGGGAAATCACTAATTAGATCTCTTTAATAGCATAATTGTTTGGATTAGACAACAATAGAGAAATTCAATAGAGCAAACTGAGAATTTTGCACTAGTGGATAGATCTTGAAGTATCACTGTTTAGCATGGAAACAAATGCATAAAGAGCTTTAAAGTGAAAATTGTCTATGTATTCATAATTAAGCATATTAAAATCCATTTAAAAAAGTGATTTTTGAACGTTTTTATTAAAGTTTCTTACAGTATGCTGACCAAAATTACATTTATTTGATCAAACAGAATGTTAAACTTGTAACATATCATTAACATTTTAATATATTTTAAAATGTAATTTATTTACATTTTTTAAGTGAGATTTTTCTAGTCAGATATGAAAATCCGAGCAACACCTGAGCAAAATTATAGTGGATTGGAGAGTCTATTATTCTTACAGAGTGTTCGGGGACAAGACATGTCAAGTGAAATCACATTAAGACCTTCATTGTCATGTGAATACAAAAAGAGGTTACACTGTAAAATGAAATTTCTATTCTACATCCTTACTTTACATTATTGAAGCAGCGCCGGTCTGGAGTGTTAAACAAACTGACCCTTGACCTGATCTCATGGTGACATTATTATTATAAGCTCCTGCTGGATTTATGCACTTCATATGATATCAGCCAAGAAAATGAATCCATATTCCTCGCCATTCTCATCTCCCAATTCTGCTGTCACATGTAATTCAGTCTCCAGATAGGATGAATAACTCTTGATGGAGACTAAATCAGATCGTATTAACTGATAATTTCTTTGTGAAATTGTGTGTCAGACATCTGAAACGTTTTCAGGTTTGAATTTGATGCTCATTTGCCAGCATTACTGATTTATAATGATCTTAGAGCGCCACACGGTGGTTGATATTGGAATTAAAGATGAAGCTCAAAGTTGGTTGGTCTTTCTTGAAACGGACCATCCAGATCATCGACTACGGCTTTTAACATATTTAATCTCTGAAGTAACATCTCATTTGTCTGTCTGATTGTGACCTTAATATTGAGCTTGCTACATGAATTGGATTCATAGATATCAGAAAAGGGTAAAACCCTTTACTGAATGAAGACTGTAAAACCATTCCCACCATCCCTAATCCCTCTTATCTCCATAAGCACCTTCCCGTTTCCCAGCAGGAGGAAGACCGCGTCTGAATTTATGACAGGCTTCAGATCTGTCTGTTCTCAGCAGAGAGACCTGAATTAGATTAGCCAGAGTTTGGGTCCATAAGTGCACTGGCCCCAGACCAGCTCATAATAAGGACGAGACCAGACTAGTGTGTTACGGCTCACACATAAAACCAAAATCATAATCCAAACTCAATCATGTGGAAAAGTGTTGCCTTTATCTTTTCCTGAATCTCACAAAAACAAGTCTGAGTCACAATTCACCCAAAAATAAAAAGAGAACATGTTTTATAGTTTTCAAGAAAATGTAACCTATTTTGGATGACGGAGACTGGTGGCATTGCTTTCATGATGTGTGTGTGTGTGTGTGTGTGTGTATTTGGTTTTCCCTACATTATGTCTTGACAAGTATAGCAATACCAATAAATTTGGACCTTGCAGGGACATTTTTGATCCAAGCGTTTAAATCATACAGACTGAAGTTTTGAAAATCTAAAATCTAAAGAAACCTAAAAATGCATAAAGTTTTGTGTGATGTATAGGTTTAGGGTAAGGGGATCAGAAATACAGTTTGTACAATTACTACGAAATGCCCCTATGATGATAAGAGAACCAGTGTGTGTGTGTGTGTGTGTGTGTGTGTGTTGTTGTTGTCGTCATAGTTCCCATTATACCCAATGTTGACTCATTTCTGTATTATATATGTAATATACCAACGCTATCTCACGACCAAGTCGTACCTATTTTACGAGGTGGCTTATTCGTACGAATTTGTACGACCTCACTCCTACGATTTTATTAGATTTGTCTAAACCCCAGTGATGGTTAGGTGTAGGTCATTCGTACAAATTCATACGAATTGTGCAACTCGTAAAATACGTACGATTTGGCAACAATCGTATGAAATTGTACGAGTGTGGTCGTACGAATTCATACGAATAAGCCACCTTGTGAAAGATTTACGAATTGACGTGAGATTGGGTTGAATATACAGGTATCAGTAGGACAGAAGTGTAAATACATTTATAAATGGTATAATATATTAAATTAAATATTTTATAAGTAATGCATTTGAATATTTTAAATAATTGCATATATAAATGTCTTTAAAAAAATAAATAAATAATATAATAATAATAAAATAATAAAAGTCTAAACTAATGCCCACCAAGACTGCGTTTATTTGATCTAAAATACAGTAAAAATAGTAATATTGTGAAATATTATCACGATTTAAAATAACTGTTTTCTATTTGATGTATTTTGAAATATTTATTTTAGATGATGCCTCAGAAGTCATTCTAATATTCAATGCGACAAACACACTTTGGAGTATACTGTAAATATTTCCCCCGTTCTCTACCGCTTATTTTTCTTTTCTTTCACCTACAGTTTCTATCTCTCATGGCCTTTTCACAGTCATATTCCAGTCTTGAGTTGATTTTTGTTTAAAGGTCACATGCTACCATCTATCTCCTCAAATAACTTTTAACTTTAATCTGCCGACAGTCCATTAAGATACTCGGAGCCTTCTGTCGAAAGATCCAAATTCATAAACATCAAGATATACTTAATAGACATTCTCACACTGCAGTTTGAATATATGTGCCCAAATCAGATTTGATTTTAGCATAACATCAGTCCTTCTGCGTTGTGGTCATTCACTGTAGTGCGTTGCAATGTCCCATCCATCAAACACACTCCATTAATCCAGGACTGTGTGCCATCATGCTGGATATCAGCTCCACTGAGCTGAGCAATAGGGAACAATACTGTTTTTATTATGATTTCTATTATTTGAAGGAAGCATGGGTGGAAACGAATGTAGGTTATCGAGAAGGACCCCTAAAGAGAAATAAAATGTTCTCTGCTGCCTTTTCCTCTCAGCAAACAAGATTCCATGCTTGATGCTTTCACTATTTTCCAGTGTCATTATTTGTTGGGGTATTTGAGTGTGTGGTTGTGTGTGTTTGTGTGGTCCGATGACTGACTCTGCAAGCGATATGACACTCCATTAAATCAGTCAGACCCCAACGACTGTTTAAATGGCATTTCAGTTTAATAATGTAATTTTGTGCAGATAGAACTCTCTGTCCCATTATGAGGCTATTACCAGCTATATATCATCACTTTATCCATTTACAACCATTAAGCTAATTTAAGTTGCCCCTTAATGTCTCTAGTTCTCACAGAAAAATAAACAGTCAAAAGAAACTCAGGCTATTTTTAGAGGACGTTTCAAACGTTTCCACTGTGAATATGAATGTTAAGTATTACTGCACTGCTTTGTCTCTAAAGCAATAACATCCATATTTGTTTGTTTTGATGTCGTTAAAATAAATGTAAAAAAAAAATTGTACACATAAGATATCAAATAAATTGAAAACAGCTCTCATGAAAGAAGTATGACATAGAATATACAAAAAAAGTTTAAAAGCTACAAACTGAGATGTTCTGGGGTAATAAATAAATAAATATATATTCCTGAAGCTCAATTGGTAGAGCATTGGGGGTTCGATTCCTCGGGAACACATGATAGGTAAAAATGTATAGCCTGAATATACTGTAAGTTGCTTTGGATAAAAGCGTCTGCTAAATGCATAAATTTAAATAACATTTAAGTGCATTAAAAAAAACGGTTTATGAGGGAACTTTTATATGTAAATGATTTGCTAAGCAAATTATGAAATTAACTAAAATACATCAATACAATCTAATATATGCACATGGATTGAACAGTACCTTAAAATAAAAAAAGAGCAGCAACTTTGCATTATCCAGAAGATGGAGCTGTTGAGTTTCCAAATTACTACTGGGACAATACAGCAATTGTCTGCACGTATATGTATATGTATGTAATTGTGAACACTAATGGAAGACAGATTACACCAACAAAACGCTTTGTTGCAATAAGAAATTTCTCAAGATATAACATTTACTTGCCCAGACATGCATTAATTTGCACCCCTCTTTATTTTTCACTGTTTTAAGTCACAGGTATTTTCAATTCTGTTAAAAGATAAACAGAAGCTGTCCGCAAAATGTTCATATAAAATGCTATTTTAAATAACATCAGATATGTTTGAACATTGCATAAACTCATCAACTCCCGCCTTATAAAAAGCATGTAATTGATGATGTTTAAAGTAAGCCAACATATGCAGATATTGCCAGCATTGTTCTGGTATCTTTCTCACTGCAGTCAGATTTTGAAAAGTATATTTTGATGCTATTTTGGTCATCATAACCCACACACTGGTAGCCATGCATTAACAGCTAACTAAATAAATCACATTAGAAGGATAGAACTGAGCCTTTTCTTTCTCTGTCTCCTTAACAATGCAGTCCCTTGCAGCAGAAAACATAAAAATATGTCAAGATGGTTCACAGAGATGAAAATTGTGGGGTGTTTTTAGGAAAGAGCAGGCATGATTGTGTCACAATTGGTCCCAGCACCTAACCTGAGGGCTTTAGGCAAATCTATGCAAATTCTGGTAAAAAAAAAAAAAAAAACTACATTTGGATTTAAGATTGAAATGCTTGGATCACATTTAATTTTCCTGAATGTAAGGAGAGAGTGATATCAGTTTGAACTGAAATTGGATTGCTGGTAGCTTTGTTTTCTTTATTCTGTAAAACTCAGATGAGATATTTAATCAGAGATCAGAGATTTTGTTAGATATTTGTCAGGGATTGTTCCTTTTCCCTTTCTTGAACATCCTCATAGGCAATTATGTAACTGAATATTATTGCATTCAAATATGCTTCCATATTATGAGACACTCTTTGAAACTTCTTCAAACTATGTATTAATTATTTAAATTATTTAAATTAAAAAAGCGTATTTAAAAGCGTAATTATGGCTGCAGTAATAAATTAATTTATAGATATTAAAAATAGATAGATAATAGATAGATAGATAGATAGATAGATAGATAGATAGATAGATAGATAGATAGATAGATAGATAGATAGATAGATAGATAGATAGATAGATAGATAGACGAGTCACCCACAGGCTATATTATTTTGACGTCCATATATTTAAATAGGTGCATACAAACGATACCTGGATACTATACTTTAAACTAAACGCACCTAGCCAATTTAAATCGCCAGGTATTATTATTTTAACGTCCAGATATATAATCTACTTCGGTTAAACTGCAGAAATTGTATCAGTAATGCAGTAGCTATTTTTTTTTCTCAAATCGTACCATAGCAAAGGCTTCATGAATATTAATGAGAACGTGCTGACGTTCCGTAGTAACCTTCCAATGACAAAGATCTTTTATCTTATTATAATATTAAGCATTAAGTGCTGACGACGCGCAGCAGCTGGATCATACATATTAATTAAAAAACCTTTACCGTAGTTGGAGCAGTATCTAATCTAGAAAAGCGCCCCTTTCTAGACCGGTATTGGTAGCGTCTGCTGTGACAGTGAGTCTCGTTTCCTCACCTTCGGAAAAACAGATCTTTGTGCGAATCGCGGCTGAGGTTCGGTGGTTCTTTCTCTTCTTCCTGCGCGCGAGCAGGATTCTCAAGCCGTCAAACTGGAGCCGTACAGAATGACCATGTTTAAAGGGAAACGTCGAAATCACCGGTGTGAGTTTACGACTGTCGGTGTAACTTTGAGAATCTGTTTTTTTTTTTTTTGCATTCAGTGCATTTTCGCATTATTTGCATAAGCTCGCAATTAGTCATAGAAAACATAGTAATAGTAAAGGACGGTATAAATGTTTGTATCTTTTGCATGTCCTTTCTGTCAGTCTCAACTGTTCAGTTCAGCTGCATGTAGGCAAATTGTCAGTATTTTGCATGAGTGGTGATACACATTACACATGACTCCAGGCTCTATTTATGAAAGTTAAGACATCCTCATAATGCTGAATACATGTTTGAAGTGGTCTGATATGTGAATTTGCTTCCTATTGAATCCCTTGGCAACTCTGTTATGTGTTATTGCAGTATGATGGTTTTTGTTATTCTTGGCCATTCCGTAGCTAACATGAGTGTGATCAGTGTCATGATTCTCCTCTAATGTTACTCTGAGCCAGAATCAATTGATAAACTTGTCCATCAGAAAGAGATTTCTCTTAATGGTACTTTTCATTGTCCTGCTCCTCTTCTTCCTCCTCCTCCTCCTCCTCCTCCTCCTCCTCATCATAATGATAGATCGGTGCAGGTAATCCATTAGCTGCGACTAAACCTCTTTAGATGCATGTTGCACAATGATATTGTGCCCATAAAATATGTTATGAGCAGGGCTATTGTATTAAACTAAAACTAAAATCATTATTATTTTTTTATTATCTAAAATAGAATAAATGTTAACTGAAAAAAATAATACAATCTATAATTCTATATCACTGATAAAATAACACTGGTTTATGAGGATAGTCTGCTTATATTTTGATTAAGAAATAGCTGGTTCCTAATGTTCATTCTTTTTTTTTTTTTTTACATTTATGATTTTTTACAGTAATGTTTTAAGCATGAAGCTTTAATGATCTCATGTTAATTTAAAAACTACATTCAGCATTTACACTCAAACCTTAAAAACCTGTCACACTTTGGGGCCATTTAAAATAAACTATCAAAAATCATCAAAGAAAACGATCAAAGATCTTCTATATTCATATACACTGAAAAAGAAATTGGTGGTAAAACAATTTTCAAAAAGAAATCGCCAGTAGATTTCACAATTATTTACAAAGAAACAGCCAGAAACACATTTAATTAAATGTAAAATTGTGAAGTGCAAGGATATTTTCTTGAAGAAAAAGTATTTTCTTGTAAAACATACTCTGAAAATATTATGTATTTACGAATTTGAATTTTTCTTTTACAGTGTATATTTGAATATATGATCCTGTGATAATACTAATTTTTTTACAGAGTAGTACCTTAATTTAAGCAAGACTGTTTGAATGAGTTAATGCGACCATATTTAACATCTGATAACAGAATGACAACCGTATTCTGCTGCTGCTGTGTGAATATAGCCAGGCATCATCTATGCAAACCTTATTTTGAACAGACACTATACATATCTGTATCTCGAGATCTACAGCACCCATAAGCCTCTTAAAACTAGCACATTCTAAAAGTAGAAATGTCTGAATTTATGAACATCCCCACACTGCTTTACATCCCTCTTGACATTCAGATGTGCAGTAGGAGGAGAAGGAGAAATGCATATAAAGAAAACGATCTAAACTGAAGACTATTGTTGTTATTGCTCAGTAACTAAGAACAAAGATTTTTTTTGTGCTATTTTTTAATAGAAAAGCATATGATACCTCTCAGTTCAGAATAACAGTTCCTTCTGGGCTGTCGTCTATGATAACCCTGTCACTGCAAGTTTATACGTAGATCTCAGATCCACAGTGCACATCTGATGGATGGATTTGACCTGGTCATCCCACTGGGCTGTGAGTGTGACAGTGATGAATGTGGACTTGGTCCCAAACGCTGCTTAAATTTCACAAGAATTCCTTCTAGGCGCATGTCCTCTGGCCTCAAATGAAAATTATATAAACAGAGTCAAAATTGCATGGGAAAGTAATGCTTGTATTCATCAAGTATATTTTGTTTAATCCCGACTAAACTGGATGTTCTTGCTAGTTAATTGTTGTTTGTGTGTTTTTTTTTTTTTTTTCATCTAAGCACAGAGCTGCATCATAAACTGAGTTATATTAGATCTGTCATCATCACTTAATCATGTAATTCATCGTGTCCTGCTCTAGTCTTGTAAATTCCCAAAGCCCAGCTGTTATACCTTTTGGTGCCATTAAATTTCAGATGGGTGTATGGCAGATGTCTTGTAGTGATACATCAGATGGATTATTTCAGTAGTGACAGGAAAACAAAGACCATTTCTTAGGAGACACAGAATGAGTGGAAAAGCTTTATGAGACATCCACTAAAAAAATGAAGTATCCCCTGGTTTATAAATGTTAAAAGAAAGAATTCTCCCAAGACAAAGACTTTCTCTTAATTGTTTCTGCAATTCTTTCTCTTAATTTTGTGGTAATCCCAGCCAATCAGAATGTAGGCTATTTAGAGCAACAGGTACAATGCAAGGGCCCTTGATTTTATTTGTAGTTCAAATACATGTTTTTCTTTTTTTTTTTAATGAACTAAATTACACCGTTATAAAACGTTGTGCACTTCCACAAAATTCAGTTACAGTTACATTAAAAACTGGCAGCTGGGGTTTATCTGATATATCATTTACATTAACTGATTTGAATGCCAAGCTAACTTAACAACTCAAATATGCGTACCATATTGTTTAAAGTATTTAAATATTAAATAATCAAATGTGATTTAATATGCAGGTTGGTATTCTTTTATTATTATTCATACTATACTATTTACAATATTTATTAATATTTTAGATTAGCTTTTAAATTTTCAGTTTTAATTTTAATTTTAAATTACATTTTAGTAATTATGCTGTTTTGTAATATATTAAAAATATATATTTTATTATTTCAATTTTAGTTTTGGTAATTTAGTACTTCAGCTAGCTAACAAAGCAAACAAAGTTTTTTCAATCTTATATTTATGTTTTATTTTATTTTTATTTTTACTTTATTACACTTACCAAAAAATCTTTTTAAGAGTTTTAGTTAACAATAACAACACTGATGCAAGTCCTTCTGTAGATATCTTTTTTATTGTGTTTAATTTTGTAAGGTGACATTTTTTTACTGTAAAAGTACATGTATTGTCTTATAGAGGATTATCTTTATAATTATAACAGAGATTTCCACCATCAATTATATGGTGATTTTATTATTATCATTATTACTTTTTTTTTACAAATATACTTTTCTTGCATATGTTCATTTCATAGTAAAATATTTAGCATGTTTTTACGGTAACATTTTTATATTTTTTTCTTTCTTTTTTTTTCTTATGTGTCACATCATAAACCAGCATAACTGCTAACCAGCTCACGATCATAACTTCAGAGTCTTTAAATCCTAGCTGGACTATGTGTGCTGTGGTTTCATTCCAAAACCTCTCGCTGAACTGTGGTTCAAATTGTGGTAACAGGATTTTTTTAAATGAGTACTTTGCCATAGCTAATTTAGTGCAAAGAAAAATTATTCTGCCAGATTATCATCAAAAGGCATGATCGCTTCATACTGCTGGATTATCAGAGCCAACTCGCACTGGAGATGTTTATGTTTGCTTTAGCTGCTCACATCTCGCCGCATGCGTCTGATTACCGGATATACAGTAAGCCCGCTAACACCCTGATCCCTCAGGCGCCTGCAGTGCTTCATTATTTACTCATTTAAAAAAAGCTTATGCTTGAAGTCTTAACTTTACATCGTACCATCATATTGTCTGCAGAAGAGTTAGGGCTTCGTATGATGATGTGATGAGGCCAGTCGGAAGTCCCTGCAGTGCTGAGGTTTAACATTTCACTGACCAACTTATGTAGATGCAACTGTACAACTTCAAGAAGTAAAGTGTAGATGAGTGTTGCCAAATATGCCATATTTAATTAGGTCAGTAAAGGAATTTGCATAAGAAAGCCACGGAAAATCTCTCCATGGACTCTTTCATGTTGTGCTAAAAGAATAGTCTAGTTCATGCAAAAATGTAACTATCATCATTTACTCACCTTCATGTTTTTTACAACATAAATCCTTTGTTATATTTCCAAATAGCACCTTAAAAGTAGATGAGTTAAAGAATGAGATACTGTGTTTTGCTGGTGGTAACACTAGGAAAGATGGACATGGATGCTACGTTTCATGTAATATTGTCAGATGCATCAACATAATTGTCAGTGTACCTGCTGAATTTCAGGTTTAAATAGACGCCACATGGACATATATGTATAGCTGGTAGAGAGTGTGTTTGTGTGTGCGCCATATTAAGGTTTGTGAGTGTGTACCTTACGCTTGTGACTTTCAGACGTGACAGTGTGCTAAGTGGAAGAAAATGAAGGGTTGGCTGAAAGCAGCAGTCTGCTTGCTCTTCTGTTTAGCAAGCAGTAAAACAGATGGCAACTGAAGATAAATCAGCACCCAGCTGAGTTGTGTGTGAATGTTTATATATATATATATATATATATATATATATATATATATATATATATATATATATATATATATATATATATATATATATATATATATATATATAGACAAATGTGAAATAACTGACAGTGTTCACTGGATATGCTGTGCTAGTTTCTTCTATCATTTATTTATTTTTAATGCATGTACACCACCATGTTTGTGGTTTATTTGGAAGGTCAAACTGATAAGAGATCAGACAAGGTGCTGTAAGATGGAGTTTGTTCTTTATACAAAGAAAAAAGGAGCATGATATACAAAAACAAAACAATAAATCAAAAGCAGCTTTTCCTTCTCGAGGGTTGTCGCCTGTCAGATTAAAATGATTGCACTGGAGACAGTTTCCTCACATTATCTTTGGACTTGTTCCACTAACGTTTGACAACCAGATGCTTTTTGCCTTCAACAGTATGTCTATTTTTATTATCAAATGCTGGAAAACTGTCCATATCTTTCTTTAAAAAACATAACTCTCAGTTTGAAAACTTTATCGAATGTCATGCTATCTGCGTCATTTTGAGATATCCAAATACTTTTTGGAACCACTGTAATGCTTCTTATGTTAAATAACAAATGTTTGTGAATAAGGACTTGAATAGGGCTTGTTTCAGATGCCGCACATGTCTCTTTGTGAGTGCCCGTCTCAATGGAAAGCTTTCATGGTGCTACGATCCAAACAGTGAAAGAGATCCACTCCCCCCCTCATCCAGCGCTGGGTTCAGGACCACGGAGAGCTCCTCTCTGCTCAGCCTGTCTCCAGGCAACCATTAGAAGTCCAGCGAATAGATGCAAATAAATGAATTTTTTCCCTTGTGGCCAGAGCTATATCCCCTCTGTGCCTACCATCAGTCAGTGAAAAATGAAAAATAGACATCACTCTCTTGCATCTCTCTACTTTATTGGACAGATGCCCTTGCATGGGTACTGCGTACAGTACATCTGAAGCAAGCAAACAAATGTTTTATTGAATGGTAATCAGAACCTGATTTCTCATAAAGCATGCTGTTTGAAGAAGTGAAGTTGGCTAGACCATGCCTGAGTCATTTAGTGAGCCGATGTGCTTGAACATTTTCCTCAGATCAGCATAAATAAGGAGATGCTTTCTGAAAAGGCTTCATGTTTTCTGTAAAATGTTATCCTCTCATTTTGATCCTGCAAGAAGCTTTGTAAACATGACAAAACATCCACGTTTTTTTTTTTTTTTTTTTTTCTCTCTCAGTGTATTTGTAGTTCAGCCAAAAAATATTTTTTTCTGTATTGGAACAGATTTGGATAAATGTATCACTTACTCACCAATAAATCATCAGCAGTGAATGGGTGGCGTCAGAATGTCCAAACAGCTAAAACAGATAAAAACATCATAATACTCATTACTCAACAAGTAATCCATATGATTCCAATCCATCAATCAATGTCTTGTGAAGTGAAAACCTGTGTTTGTAAGAAAAAAAATCCATTATTAAAATATTTTATCTTGCTTCCAGCAAAAATACAAGTCCTCTATCCATAATATTGAATCTGGAGAGATATATGCACAGATCAAGCACCATTTACAAGCGAAAACTGGCCAAAACATTTCCAGACATATATATTGTTGGATTTTGAAGTGAGAGGACAACAGAGGGATCGACTTTTTCTCTGTAAGAAGTGTTATTATTGGAATATAGTCTAGTATTTTGGCCAGAGGCAATGATTTAAAGCTTACACTTCACAAGATGTCTATTGATGGACTAGAGTGGTGTGGATTACTTGTGGATTATTGTGATGTTTTTATTTGATGTTTGGACTCTCATACTGATGGCACCCATTCACAGCAGAGGATTCCATTGGTGAGCAAGTGATGCATAATTTTCACAGCTTAACCTTTACTAACCATCAGTGTGAGATTTCAGAGCTGCAGTATAAAATGAAACTATAACCATGTCACATTTTTCTTAAAGCTGTTCTATAGCAGAGTTTCCACTCTGAATTCCCTTGAATTGCAGCAAGGAGTGTTTTTGTGATTAATGCTGCAGACAGGTGTGCTGGGGGTCAGATAGTTGAGATAAGTCTCACAGATGTTCTGTCCTTTGTACCATCGCTCAAGGATGATGGTTTGATTAAAAAAAAAATGCTTTAATGTGTATATAGATGCATCAAGGTCAAGTGCTTCAGCAGTCCTTATCTTCCTATTCATCCCTTCCCTTTCTTTTGCTGCAGCAGTGAAATTCATTTGTTTTAGTACAGGTTTTCATCTGTAGTTCTTTGAAAGACATACACAGTGCAAAAAATTGATTGAAATTAAACCACAAAAAGTATTTGAATAGGTAAGCCACACTTAAAGGAATAATTCACCAGAAATGAAAATTTACTACAATTTACTCACACTCAAGCCATCCGAGATGTAGATGAGCTTTTTTTTTTTTTTTTTTTAATTGGAACAGATTTGGAGAAATTTAGCATTAAATCAATTGTGTGAATGGATCTTCTGTAGTGAATGGGTGCCATCAGAATGAGAGTCCAAACGGCTGATAAAAACATTACAATAAGTAATCTTGTGAAGTGAAAAGCTGCCTGTTTGTAAGAAACAATCATTCAGACATTTAAATTCAAACCATTGTTTTTGGATTTCTTTAATCATGATGCTTTATTCAGTCCTTTTTGGGTGAACTGTTCATTTAAAAATATATGAATGCCATTGCATTGGTTAACAAAATACAAAACCGAGTGGCATTTTTTGTTATATATATATTTATATATATATTTGGAATTGTTTAAAACATTATGACACAAATTCACTACACAGTTGCACCACATTAACCTAACCTAGCACTGCACCATTAAAGGCTTGCTACTATCAACAATTTGCATGCAATGAATGTTTAGAATGTTCAGTTCTAAAAAATTCTGTTTGCTATATGTGTATTGTGTTTACAATGGACTGCATTTCTCCTAGATTCTGTTGTTATTCAAGAATCAGATTGCACAAAATCAGTTTTAGAGAACAAATATTTGGGAAAACAAAGTTCTGCTATATTTTTAGAATACAGAATATGTTTTTTTTTTTTTTTTTTTTTTTAATGTACGTGTCTGTTTTACAATCCCAGTGCTACAAATTATTTGCTGAACATCAAACAGGCACCACATTGTTCTACCTACCACACTCGAGTCATTAAAGGCTGATTCAGAGAGAAGTAGCATGGATTTATTTGCCCGGGTGTGATTTGAAAACCAAAACCGACAACCTCAGTATGCAACAAGAACTCATTACTACAGGTGTTTGATTCTGAATTCTTCTATTTTTCTGCAGATATTAACATGGCCGGAGAGCCGAAGCCATACAGGCCTAAACCAGGATCCAAACGACCCCTGACTGCTGTCTACAGGTGCGTGTTTCCTGTTAAATGCTGTTATATATTGTAGATAAAAACAACATGGCATTGTACTTAAATTTATATGTACTATACATAGCCTACAAATGGTTTGCTCATTCTGACTGTGCATTTTACCTCAGATAAAATACTGCATGTGTAAATGAAATGCTTTTACTTTTCTTCATCTTGTTAGGAGAGCTGAGGTAGACCGGATTAAAGTCTGATTGGTGTGGCTGAGTGAAGCCGTCAGCACATTTGTCATATTATCAGGGTTAGATAACAGAACAGGCCGCGGTCTGCAATTATCAGCACATTTGTTCAGTTGCTGAAGTTGCAGTTGTGTCTCACAGGTTCGGTTAGATGGGTGAACTCTTACAGGAAGCAAAAAGCTCTCCAGACACATCAGTGAAAACTAACCAAGCGGAAAATGAGTGAACAATCTATGTTTGAAAGGGTAATAGGCATTTACTCCTTTATTGACAAGCTTTTATAGAGATTAATAACTTTTTATAACAAACAATAAATACTAATGCAAAATAAATAGTGACTGGACTGTGAAACAATCACTGGATTAGTGCTGATTGTTTTTGTCCATAAATGTAACGGAAATAGATTTTTTCCATTTTTATTTGCACTTAGCAAAGAATAATAAAATCATTCAATTACTATGAGCCTGAAAGAGTGTCTATCCAAGGGCTTTATTTTCTTTCTTTGTTTTGTGTTATATGATTATATTTTACTTGAGCTAATTTTTTATTCTTTATTTCTTGGTCTCATTATATTTTTAATTCAAACCAATCCATTATGTAATCTGAGGTAGGCTTAATTAGGAGAGTACAACAAAGAAGAGCTTTAAATGCTAATTAGTTTGGAATGAAATTGTCAAGGAAATGAGGAGATGTCCATAATGGAATATAAGTTAGATGTTCCGAAATAGTTTCTTTAGTTGACAGGATATTCATAATATGCACGGCATATATTAAAATACACAAATGCATTAAGTTTGACCTTTTTCATATCCCTAATTGTTGTCCTGATGTTGTTGTACATAATTAATCATTAGTGCATGCATGTTATCCTCTATAAAAAGTAAAATAGAAAAACATAAATGAACAAATCATATATTTATAAATTAACATCAACATTAACTTAAGAGTAATACATTTTTATACTTTGTTTAATTATACATATTTACCGTTTTTTTTTTTTTTTTTTTTTTTTTTTATATATCAGCACTTTAACACTTTATATTCGTTCGATTTTATTTTATGTACTGAAATAATAAATATGTTTTATTTTTATTTGTGAGTAATGTAAGAGAGTGTGATGGACGAGAGCTAAAGGGTTATGTTTGTAAGCTAAGATGATGAAGATGTGGGACAGGTTTAGTCCTCAGGTGTAAGGAATGATTTGACAGAAATTAATGTACATGTTTATAATGGCTTTGAATGATCTGACAGAGATGGATGTATAATTTTGTATATGGTTTGACAGATATTAATGTATATGTGGATAAATGTGTATGTGTGAGGAATGTTGAGAAGATAGTATGGGGAGAAGGGGAAAACTTAAGTTGGTTCATGAATTTATTCATGGTATGTACGATATTCATATATTTTATTCATGCTATAACCACCAGGGAGAGGTTTTTCAAACTCTGCAAGTTTTCAAAGTCCCATGATATGTCAGGTATAGAGTTGTACAGTATTGCGATTGTGACTGGTTTAAGTGATTTTAGATGCCTGGAAGTTTGATTGATAAAACGACTAAGAATAGATAGTGTGTGCACTGTGCAGTGATTCTCATGAGAGACTGATTTACAGTAAATAACACTGGAGAGCATGCAAACTTCTGTTTAACCTCAGCCGGCCTATAGCACAAAAAAATGCAGTAAAAAGCAAATATGTACGTTTCAACAACACTATTTCTGGCTAATCAAATAAGCTTATCATATGAACTCCTTTATGACTTTCTGAAGCACACGATGCTCTTCTTAACATTTTCAAATCATTCTACGGAATTCGTTTTTTCATGTTGGTTCCAGTGCTGCTGTTTACAAATGATATATACAAAGACATTCTGAAATTCATATTGATTTTCAGTCCAACTTACGGCTCAAATTGTCAAGCTGAAAATATAAACCCTAAAAGAATTCTAAATCGCATTTTCAATTGCACTCCACTGTACATGAAATAAAAATGACTGAAAATACATCCCTGTTGCTTACCTTGTCAGTTATTATTATAAGGCTTCTGAAAGAGATGTTTGGTGCTGCTGGTGCTCTGAAGGGTTCACACACACAAACTGGAGATTGTCTTTCTCACTGTCAGGACCTAAAATAAGCCCAAGTCTAACTCCGGGAGTTTTCTCACTGTAATTATTAAACGTAGCTGTTTGCTTGATTTCTGACGAGAAACTGTGTTTATGGGAGATCTGCATGCTGTCTGCAGGCTGAAGATATTATTGATTTGGCCGTTAGCAGGATTTTGAAATAACGCATTGATGGATGGGATTCTTATCAGATTATCTGAGATGCACATGTCTGACTAGTTTCTATACACATTTAAATCTCTTGTATAAATTGATTAGTGTTCAAAGTTTAAAATTTCCTTCAGATCAATTGAGCTGTAAATATAAGTCTAAATTAAAGGACTAATTTGCTCTCCTTTAAATCCTGACATAGCAAATTGCACTTTACACTGTGCCTTTGTTTTGTCTTTTTCAGTGGTTATGAATTTGATTATGATTACTACAGGGATGATTTCTACAATAGGTATGTATGCATTTATTTACCATTAATCTGATTGCACACATTTTGAAAGGCTTCAGCAGTTGTTTGTGCATGATCTTTCTTGGTTTCAAATAGCATTATTTGAAGCTTTCTCAAATATCTGTGTATAATTTTTATCTATGTTTTTGGTGAAAAGATGCGTACAAATACATGAAAGCAATTAAATGTGACATCACCAGGAATCAATCATTTCGTTTATCTTAAACACCACCTACAATTTGTCCTTGAAAAGAATTTAAGAGAAAGCAGATACAAATTCACAAGCTAAATTTCTAAAAAGCCCTGTTTTATTTCCCTCGTTTTATTTCCTTCTTTTAATCTCATCTTTCATTAGCAGAGACATTTGCTAAATGTCAGCTGGGTGGAGAGCTGTGGATAACCTTGGGAGATTGATGCGAGAGCAAGGGCATGTGCCTTTGTTTGACATTTTCTTGAACCTCCTTTCTTTTCTCTAAATTCTTTTGAATAATTTGCCTGCCATGATGATGAATTTCAAAAGTAGCTCTGCTAATTGCAAGGAAACCAGAAACCAGGAGTCAGAAATGTTTTCAAGGGTGTAAAACCTTTGGAAAGCCATATAATTCAGAATCAAAAGCCTGGTTTTGAGTCTTAATGTTGTTCTAAACTTTGGTTCTTTTATCTGGTTAGGCTGTTTGACTATCACGGACGGGTGGCTCCTCCTCCGAGGGCAGTGATTCCTCTGAAGCGTTCACGAGTGGTGCTTCCATCCACTCGACGCGGGAAGACTTCATTCCCTGTTAAAACCTCATCCTCTTCTTCCTCAAGACCCCCATCATCATCATCGTCCTTCTCTTTTGGGCTGAAATGTAAGCTGGCTTACAATTTCACAAAATAACTTGCTGTCTATAGAATAAAACATATAACTGCAATATATTTCATTATTTTATTTAGTAAACACTTTAGATCCAATTTTAGATTTCTCGCAGACATTCTGCGCCGCTCTCTTCACAATAGTACACTCTGTCCTGTTCTCCTCTCAGCCGGTCTGAAAGCACAGAAACCAATATCACAGTACATGCAGTTATAAACAAACACTACTTCAGGTAACTGTACAGAAACAAAATATTCAATTTTCTTAAACGGCATTAAAAAGAGCAGAAAATGCAATTAACAAATTTGCAGTATTTAAATAATATAATAACTGTCCAATACTTTATATGGACTCTGATTGTACAGGTATCCAAATATATATTTATATTGTTTGATATATAATATATTAATATTAATATATACAATTAATATTGTGTATTATTAACTGCCTGATTTTATTATAAAATAATTTTTTACAAAATGTAAGTATATTATTGCATTGCTCTTTATATAAAGTTAGATATGTGAGTATGTCCAGTTTGGTCTGCATAAATACTGTATACTCATACTCACGTAAAGCAATATATTTTATCTAGCAAATCTCAGCTGCTTGATTGTTTGAACAAGAGGGTAGCGTCATTTTTCACACTGTTATAGCACAGTAGCACTATTGCAAACAGGAACACGATTACATAGAAGTTTCTCAACTGCTTGATTGTTTGTATTGCAAAATGAAAACTTTATTATCGCCCTGCTCTAATCTGCTAAATGCAACTATAAGACATGAAGGTATTAAGATTCCATTAACATTAACAAAATCATGAAAAGCTGTAAGGCTGCTATGTAACTATGTGAAAAGCGCTTTACAAATAAATTTGCATTGCCTCCCTGGCAACTGCTGGTTTATTGTCAGTAGCTCTCTCGTACAGGTCACAGAGTGAAAAATAGACCTTTTATATTTCATAGGAGCAAAAAGAAATCAAGAACATATTGATTTTTGTAACCACAGAGTATACTGAGACTTTAGTTCTATGAATGCGATCCTAACGGCAAGACAGAACGTCATGTGGTCATGTTTGTAAATTAGAATTCATAACACTAATTCAGATTTGATCTCTAACCCACAAGTAGCAGCTTTCACAGCATCTGTCAGCATCCCGCCGTCTCCTCCGAGCGTGGAGCTCAGAAGGCGAGATTAGCCGTGGTCCCTGACACTAATGCTCTTAGCTCTAGTGCTGTGGCCTCTCCGGGGGCTTTTCCTATATCAGTGCAAGTCACGAGTAAAAATATCCGTGGCATGTACACACAAGTGCTACTGTTTATCAGAGTTCTCAATTCTCTTCACAGTGCAAAATAGAGATTAGCTTTATACTACAAAAAAAGAAGCTTTTAATTAGGTTCCAAAAGTTTACTTTGACTGTTTTTCTCAAAACTGCTTCATGTTTTGCTGATGAAAATGCAGCTGTTCTCTGTTTAAAATGATAATTGGGATGTTTTTTCATAATGATTGCTACTGTACATAGTAGAGGAAACCTGAAAACACTGCAATTTTTGTCCCAAATAAAGGTCAGCACCAAACTAGTGTGACGTGAATAGCAAAACCTGTTTTATTTGCCTATAGCTGTGAAATAATATTGTGAATTTGACTTGCTGAAGTGTAACCTCAATATTTTAAATAGGATTTTGCTAATTCTGTTATGCATGAAGCTTTTGTGGCCTCATATTACTGCCATGAGCCTGCATGAATGTTTGGACTTTTTAACTTGTCACTCTATAAAGAACACTTAAACTGAAGTGCTAGCAAAAATATAATTCAGAATCATGAAAAACCAGGTACAGGACCTAAGATATAGACCAGGTTTGACCAGGGCTAGTGGTCAAACATTTTACTACACTGCATAATTCTCAGGGTAAGAACAATGCTGTTTAATTTCTGTCTGTAAGATTTTTTTAAAATGTTTTTGAAAGAAGTATCTTATGCACACCAAGACTGCATTTATCTGATCAAATGTACAGTAAAAAAAAAAAAAAACACTGATATTGTGATTTTCTTACCATTTAAAATTACATTTTTTCTAAGTTTATATATTTTAGAATGTCACTCATTCCTGTGATGCAAAGCTGAATTTTCAGCAACATTACTACAGTCTTCAGTGTCACATGATCCTTCGGAAATCATTCTGATATGCTGATTTGCTGCTTTTCAATTCTTATAATTATCAATGTTGAAAACAGTTAACTTAATGTTTCTTGACATCTAAATACTTAGTATTCTTAATGAATTTTTTTTTAATTTTGCTTAATGACATTTATTTTTAGTCTTGAAATTATAAATCTCTACTGTCACTTTTGATCAATTTAATGCATCCTTGATGAAGGAAAGAACTCATTTTTTGAAAAAAAAAAAAAAAAAACAACAACAACAAAAAAAAAAAAAACATTTAAAATTCATGTGACTTACCCCAACCTGACATTTCTAGAAAAATGCTTTTGTTCTGAAAAAACAATTGAACCTTTTGGTTAAAGTCTGCCTTCACTATATAGTTGACTTTTCTTCTGAATATATGTTGGGGGTGTTTCATTGTGTTCACTTATTTACCCAGCATTTACACAAAGATATGATATTAGGGCAGAATTCACAAAAAAAAATGCTATAATTAAGAGGGCTTAGAAGTAAAGACCTTAAAATTACTGAGATATAGCTTGTGACAACTAGCCCCAGTCTCCCCTAGACTTTCCATTACATTTTAATTTTAGTTTTTTGTAGGTTGCCCAGATTACAACTCCTTCAGAATTGAGTTCGAAGCTTGAAGGCAGTTTCTGGACACGTGTTGTATTTGGAGCTTTGGAGCAATTTGAATGGTTGCACACAGACATGTTCATTGAATTTCAGTAGATACGACACTGTCAACTAAACACCTACACAAGCAGAGCTTTCTGCCTCGGGCGGGTGATGGCAGGCGACACCATTTTGCGAGGTAGTGGAAAAGCTGGCAGCGGTGTGACAGCAGTGCTGGGTCACGCTGTGTTATCAGGGCTGAAGGCGGTGACAGCTAAACCACAAGCTTCAGCTTACTCAAGGAGAGCAATGGCTTGAAAAATACTGGAAAATACAAACTAATGAATTTTTCAACCAAGCATTTAAATGTATCCTAGAGCTCCAAGTATCATGAAGAAGCAGGTTTTTCCGTGTCAAGAGGTGCTGCTGAAGGTCTTTTATAGAGGTCCATTCAACCCACACTGCATTGTCTAATAATTTTCTAGTGTCATTATATTAAAGCAGTAACTTTCGATGTAAGAAACAAAAATGACAGGTATACTTTTGTCAGTTTTTGCATCAATGAAAATAGTTCCTGAATGATTCATTGTTTTGTGAAACAAAATAACTAATTCATAAAGACTGACTGTCACTTGTTGTGTTCCTTCAAACTAATTTGTTGAATGATTCAGTGATTCACTCATGTTCTTCACTCTGTTGTTTTGTTTATGAATGAATAAAGGTATTTAACTAGATTCATTAAATGAGTGATTCAAAGGTTCATTCATAAAGAAGTTTAGTTCCTGCATGAATTGGTATTTTTAAACAAACTAGTGACTCCTAAAGACAACCTGCTGTTTCAAATTAATTCGCTTTTTTTTTTTTTTTTTACAAATTGCTTGAATGATTCAATGACTGTTTGGTTTAGGAATGAAACAGGATGGTTTTTTAATAGATCGATTAAATGATTCAAATGCTTAATCATAAAAACAGTCGCTTGAGTTTTTGAATTAATCTCTTGAATGAAAAATTAATTAATCCATCGAATGAATGATTGAAGGACTCGTTCATAAAGCTACTTGTTTAGTTCCTGCATGAATGAGTATTTTTTAACAAATTGTTTGAATGAATGATTCGATGACTCATTCAGAAAAAAAAGTGTTGTTTAGTTTCTGAATGCTTTTGAACAGATCAATTGAATGATTCAATGACTTAATCATAAAGACAGTCGCTTGTTTAGTACCTGAATTAATTATTGTTTTTGAATTAATCTGTTGAATGAAAGATTATTCTTAAATTCATTCTCGACTTATTCACTCATACAGTCTGTTGTTTAGTTAACAAATAATTCAAAGTTTTTGAATGGATCGGTTAATTTAATTAATTATTCAATGTTTTGCTACTGAATTTGAGTTGAATTAGTGAATCGAAGTGACACCTTCTTAAAACAAAATTAATAAGCATTTTTATTAAGTCATTTGGATGAATGATTCCTTGACTCACTAGCCACCACTTATAAGTGTAACAAAGAGTCATACAAACTGATCTACATAACGTGATGTTTTATGATTTCAAACCACATGAAAGCAGGACATTCCACCCACATGCGTCTGAAGTTACATTAAGTAATTCTGAAAGATGTCTAAAACCATTTCCATATTTTTAAAGTGATCCAATGTTGGCCTATTTAGGTTTTCATTTATGACCAAGGTCATTCTGGTCTGCCCAGAGAGGCCTGCTGATTATTAGATTCAGTGTGCGTTCAGTGGTGTAGTCATCTGAAGGACATTAATCTGACAGCTGTCATATCTAAAAAAAAAAAAAAAAAAAAAAAAAAAAAAGCAGTGGACCTATTTAAAGCAATGAATATTCACAAAAATTAGCAGCATGCTTTAAGCCAGCAGGATTTTTCATCCCATGTGATGTAGTGGATTCATCGCTGGAGAGAGTCTTTCAGGGTGACCAGTGGTTAAAATGACTCAATGGTTATAATGTAGGGTTTTTGTCTGCCTAGTTCTTATTTAGGGCTGAACTACGACTTCAGTTGTAACCTGGCTAGAGATCTGGTCTGCTACCACTAAAGACAAACAATCTAAACTGATTTTTTTTTTTTTTCAAAGTTGTAAAGAAAGCAAATAGTATGTTTTACTAAGCTAATTAAAGTTTATCATTGTAAAATGTTTAAACTTAAAAATAAATGAAAGATCTTGCATTTTCTCTATACATAGCATATATTTTGATTAATGACTTGGAACAGTAGTTTCTTATAAAACATACTCTTATAATCTTTATTTACAACTTCAAATATATATACCGTATATATTTTTTTACTCTGTGTGTGTGTGTCTTTTATTACTTTTCAAATATTTGAAATTTTTGTTTAAATGGTATGTGAAATATTCAATATATATTTACCAGTATGCAATACACAGCATGCAAATATAACTCCAAAAGAAGCACTCTTTTAATAAGTAAATTATCAGCAAAAAAAAAAAAAAAAAGTTCAAACTTGATCATTTGTATTTCCATCAGGCTAAAACCAGGTCTTGTTAAGTTGATAAAGGCCGTATCTATGAAAGCACGTCAAGAAGCAGTCTTACTTGCAATGGCTGATATCAAGCAGTGTGTCTGAATGAGATTAGAGATAAAGGTAAATTAAAAACAGCAGTACAAACTCTCAGTTTAGAGAGATGAACTATCTGTGGTCATATATATTGGATGATAATGGATACGCTGCCATCTCCTCAGATCGTGTCTCATGTGTGTGTTTATTGCATTTTCTTCTCTTGCAGTGAAGTCCGATCAACTCCAGACTATCAAACGTGAACTGACTCAGATAAAGATGAAGATCGACTCTCTTCTGGGCCGCCTGGAGAAGATCGAGAAACAGCAGAGATCTGAGTGTGGTGAGACAGACAGAGAACTAGAAGAGAGCAGGAATAAAATCCAGTCCAGTGGGACAGGGTTGCAAACATCGGCTGTACGGAAAAAAACCTTGGGAGTGTATACGCGCAATCCATCTCTGTGACCGGCGAGGAGACAGCAGCCAATTTGTCAGGACTGTTATACAGGCAGTCTTTTACTATAGCAAATCCCATTTTGCTATGTTCGCCAGTAGATGAGAGAACTGTTTTCATCTAGCAGGCATGCTGAGGAACGCCATAACGTCTCACATTCACAAGTCAAACTTTACGTCTATTTCATTAATCCATACAGATTCAAGAAAAAGAAAATCTATAATTTATTCACCCTCATGTCATTCCAAACCCATATGACTGACTTTAATATGAAAACTTTCTTATTTTAATAAAGTAAATGTAAGAATAATTTGTATATTTTTAGAAATTTCAATATAGACACTTACTGGACTGAAACAATTTAAGATTCATTATTTTATCCATATATACATACACACACACACACACACACACACACACACACACACACACACACACATATATATATAATATAATATACATAAAATGTTTCAAATATGATCATTTAAATCGTCATTGCATTGCATCATTTTTTTTAAAACTATAGAGCTTTGATCATAAAACTAAGCATTTAAATACCATAATAGTAAGACATTATTAGGAGATATAGATTGAAAACTGATTTATATACATTTTATGACCGTTGTTTATTACTTTTGTAAAGATCATATTGATTAATAAATGAAACAGTAAGAATGAAATGTGAAATTATGAAGTAGAAACACTGAAATAATATTTTCTTTTAAAACATTCTCCGATAAACTTTTTTTTTTATTATTATTTACAACTCTGAAAAATATTTTTTACCGTGTACTTTTTGGCCATATAGAAATATCAGCAACAGCACCAAATTGCTTATTTTCAGTACGTTTGGGAAAACAGGTGCTTTTTCCTCCTTTACTGCATTAAACTGTATGAGCAATAACAACCTGATGTATTAAATATAATACTCTAAAAAGAAAACATGCATTTTTTTTTAAATGTACAGCATTTCTAAAAGTTCAGTAAACCTGTTCTGTTTAAAAAAAAAACTAAATTATTACGACTATTATATATGTCAGGCTTTAAAGGATTAATGCATCATATTTGCATATAACATTCTGCTCATACTCTTGAGAAAGTCTAGTTTAGAACGGGTTTACAATGACAAACATTTTTAAATGGCAGCTTTTAAATTTTTCTTTGAAAAAAAAAAAACATTTTGGGGTAAAAAATATCTAATTTTCCTCTTATGCAAAAAAGTAATGACTGATATTTGTGGTATAATGCATAATCCTTATAATATTTCCGTGTCATTCCTTCAGAGCCTCACAGGAAATATGAGGACAACTGCGACTCTTTGCACGAGGGGTCGATATCAGAGACGGCAGACAACTCCGGAGAGGAGGGAGGAGATGGACAGATGGACGCGGAGGCGGGAGAAATGACGGATGGTGGTGAGGATGACTACGACGAGGAAGGAAGCACTGGTCTGGTACGTTGCCCCCACCCCGCGGGCCTTACTGGCAGCAAAGGCTCTGAATGACCCGTTGAAGCTAATTCTGCAGATTTATTCACGGCTGCCGACATGAGACGCAGGGCTGGGAGAGCAGAAGCTGACAGGGTTCCGCTGGGCTGCTTTCTGCTCTCTTAACCCTCACCTGTCAATCTCTGTAATTAAAACCGAGTCAGAACCTCTGGAGACACTGAGGTCCAGTAGCACCGCGACCAACAGCAAAGACAAATTAAGATTTAGGATGTGCTTCCCACTGAGGAGACGGGCTGACTGTATTTTAATGAGCTCCTACATTTCTTAAACTGGAGGGAAACGTCAAGGCAAAATCCCGCTGGAAAGATTCCCAACAGCATGTTTCAGACATTTCAGGTCAGAGCGTGAACTCCAGCACAGCTGGGTTTAGCAGATACCCAAGCAACCCAAATAAAAATCGGCTAGACTTTTTAAAACAAACTCTAGAGAAGTGATTTTGGAGCTGGAATATGTTTCTAACTTGAGGTCACAGGGTTGTTTATATATTATGTTGAATGTGAGTACTGAACGAGTAAATCTCAAGGTCTTTTGAGACCCTGAGCTGCTCTTTCTCAGTAGATGAAGATGACCTTGACTATCATTATGCATCTGCTTTGCAGCTTTTGTTAATATTCATTCAATATTAAGTTAGATACTGTACCTCTATTAGAAGAAAATGTTTCTGGGCATAAACTGAATAATTCTATGCACAAAAAAGCCATAAATGGGTCTAAACTGCAAATTATCAGAATGTAAAATGTAATATTTCACTATAATATCATCTGTGGAGAAATAGTTCCTATTCTAAACAATTACGCGCTCAAAGGTTTGGAATTGGTGCGATTTTAAAAGAAGTTTCTTATGTTAGGCTGTATCTAATTGATCAAAAATACAGTAAAAGCAGTAATATTGTGAAATATTCTTAAAATTTAAAATGACTGTTTTCTATTGTAATATATTGTAAAGTGAAATTTATTCCAGTGAAGACCAAGCTGAATTTCAGTTACTCCAGTCTTCATTTAGTCATTCATAATTTACTGCTCAAGAAACATTTCTTATTATTATCAATCTTGAAACAGTTGTGCTGCTTAATAGTTCAAAAGAATATAATTCATTTACTGCACATAATTCTTTATTTATATTCTGGTATGGTTATGAGAGACAAACTGCTGATAGCATTTTATTCAAATTGGGTCTGTAAAAGTGCATTTTTGATTTGAGAGTTCAGATTTTGCTGAGCTATTCTGTATTCCTAAAATGATTTCCTTTTTTATTTGTGTTTCAGATGGAGAATCATGTGTCTGATATCGACAACTAAAAGGTAAGTAGGTTCTGTTCTGTATATTTTATTTCATAGATGTATGTATTCTTAATGCATTTATTCACTGAATCATTTTAATGAAATATACTGATCATAGAATGCAGTAAGTGCAGTGCAGTCTTGTTTTTAGAGTTCTGCGTTCTGAGATGAAATCAGCTCTGCACTGAACAGAAGACATGAAACTCTGTGAAGACGGACGTCTCTTCTTAAAGAGGACATGAAGGATCTCGATTGGCTGATTAGACAGAGAAAATATTTAGCATCTGCTAATCAATATCACAGTTTTTCATTTAATATCATCTGGCACATTCAATCATGATTTGCATAACGGCTGTAAAAGGCAAGTAAGTTCATGTTTAATTTAGAAGTTTATCATGCAAACACTATAGTTTGGTTTTTCCCTCAAGGATAACTTTCCTCAAGCAAATATAAAAGGTTTTTTACAGTCCGTGTATGGAAAATGAGCCTTAAATGTCAGAAAAATGTAACATGGCATGTTTGAAACCTTCAGCATCAACAGAGAATAAAAAAAAAAAAAAAAACAATTCTAGAATTTTAAATATTTAAAAATGTGAGGTCTGACGATGAACGTTTCATTAGAACGTTTCATTGTTTTAAAATTCTTGCGTCTGCATTCCCCATTTTCTTAAAGTATGTTTTCTGTGTTAAATCTGATTGTGATCAAAATAGATATCATTTTTTGATTCCCAGACTAAATCATGTAAATCAACTAGTTAAGTACTTGGTTTAATGAAAGCATTTTAGCTCCGTACTGCCACATCAGCTTCATCAGACTCCTTATACTTGCACACTTCTGAATGATTGGAATATTGTCAGACCACTGTAACACTACAAAACGAATTACAGTATGTCTTAACGTGTCATAATTTGTAATAATACTGTAAAGAAGATATTGTATGTGCATTGTCACTGTATTTAGTTTTTATCATCCATAGCTGTGTGTAAATCAGAGCGACATGTAGTAGTCACTGTTTCTGTTCTCGATGATGTCATTCAGTATGGAGTGTGTCATAATGAGCTCTATTTTTATATGGCAGATTTACAGAAACAGCTTCAGAATATTCATATTTGTTCTGCTGACATTTTCATTCTGCTACTGTAAATAATTTGTTGGTTTAAAAAAGAATGCGTAAAGATGTGTATAGCTTAAAAAAAGAAAAGATTGATGGAAAATGGATCTATTGGAAAAATGTGATTATTCTTTTTTACATTTTGAAATCAGTGTCATGTTTGAGAAAAAAACAAGTGTATATGGTTTAGGTCGCTGGTCTCACAGCTCAGCTCAGAGACCTAGTAATTTAACTGAATTGCTTAATATTGTATAGAAATGTAAACTATTGTAAAGATATTTTTATGATTGGCATGTTAATTATTTTAATGTATTTTCAGTTGTTTAATTTGTTATCTGGCTATTGTGGTTTAAGAAAATACTGCCATTACAATCACTATATAAAATTAGCAAAAAATAAAAATGTTTTTTTTCTTCTTATGTGTTTATTGTGGAGCAGACCCAAATGCGATAATTCAAGTTCAGCCTAAATGCATTGGTTTTAAATAAATAGTCGAACGAAATTAGAAAATTACGATGATGACGCGTTTGTAAATAAATTGGAGAATAATAAAAAAAAAAAAAAAAAAAAGTTTTCTTGAAGAAATAGTTCACCCAAAAATGAAATTATGGTGAAATTCTCACCCACAGGTCATCTAAGATGTACATGAGTTAGTTAGTTTTTTTTTTTTTTTTTTTCTATTAGAACACATTTGGATAAATTTAACATTACATCACTTGCTCTATAATGGATCCTTTGCTGTGAATGGGTGCCGTCAGAATAAGAGTTCAAACAGCTGATAAAAACATCACAATAATCAACAAGTAATCCACACGACTCCAGCCTGTCAATTAATATATTAATATCAAATCTAATCACTTTTGAGTAACATTAAGCCTATAGAATCTTCTTAAGGTGGTACTGGTATTGTGTATACAGTATGTGAGGTTGGTGGAGGAGGGATCGTAGCACCTGTCGTGGGTTTGGATGCACCTGAGCGCAGCTGTAGCAGATGGTGAATCAAACACACTCAATTCATCAACATCAAAACCAAATGTTTGGGTTAATTAGGGCCACTGGCCACTTCACATGGAATCAGTTCATTGTATTAACTTCTTCCAGATCTCATTTTCAGCAGTATTCATGAGACAATTACCACTAAAATGAAAGAAGCTGTTTAGAAAGCACTAATTTGATTTATTGTATTAATATAAATGGAGAAAATAACCAAACAAACCCTTATGTTGTCATATTGCATATTTGACAGTCATATTTGCAGACAACTCTTGAGCGAAGAAAAAGTATAGCAACATTTTTTATATGCAATGACTTCATCTCTCATATCATAAACGAAATCACAACATCGCATGAGAAATTGTTGTTTACAAAATATGTTTCCGAATCCAATTATCATGATTTTATACATGGATGCATTATGAATGAGGGAAACATTTGCATTTGGATGGATTCCAGTCACATTTCTATTCTCAAATAAGACTGAAAACAATTATATAGGTTTCAGAATTCATACCACCTTAAACTGATAGGAATTCGCCAAGTAGTCAAAGTTGTTCATTACTCAGTCTAATTTATTTTACAGTCAGCTGTGTTACTATATCCTCCTGCCAAAAAAAGGAATCCAATATGGAATTTCATATCCAAAAGTTAAAGTGGTTTTGCTGCATTATAATACTGATCTCCCAGCTCACTGCACAAATCTTCATTAACATTTATATTATATTACCTCAGGGCTGGATATGCACTTTTTTCTACAGGCCTTATTTGAAAAATATTCAAATGAATTTGTTTGTTATGACAATAATATGCAAAGTTTTCTAATGACTCTCACTGCCATGTAAAAATATAAATAAATAATGGGTTTTGAAAGGTCAATTAGAGCTAAATATGAAATTAAACTATTACATTTATTCATTTATAAATTAAAGTTTAAATTAATTAAAGCTCAATTAATCAAATGATCTTTGCACACTCATGAGCAGCTTATAATGAAAAATGAGGAACAGATAAACAAGTCAAGGCCTTCTTCAGAAATTAATGGTTCAGGTGTAACTTAATCTCTGGAATAAGATGTAAAAACAACTTTCACTCAGAAACTGCTGTTCAGTTTTACATTAACAAAGAAGTGACAAGCAGCATTTCAATTTTGAAGTAGAAAAACTGAAATAGTATTTTCTTGTAAAATATACTCCGATAATCTGTTTAACTTAATTTTTGTATTTATTTATTTATTTATTTATTAAGTGTAACACTTCACAGTAAGGTCATTAATTACCGTTATTTAATCCTCATGAAATACATGTGTTAGTATTTGGTAATCTCTGTTAACATTAACTATAACTTTTGATTTTATTGAAGTACACAGTAAAAAATAATTTCAATGTTTAAAATATAACAGATTATTTGTGTGTTTTACAAGAAAATACTATTTCAGTTTTTCTACTTCATAATATAATGTTTAATTCAACTTACTTGTCGTCTCTTTGTAATTATTTGCGAAATATAGCGATAGCAATTTCTGAGTGTAAATATTAGACTTTTTTCAATGTATTAGTAAACCTTTAAAGCTAACTTAAGTTTCATTTACAGTAAGTTAAAGTGAACTGCAATTTAAAGCCAAAGACACAAAGAATGTTGTTAGACATAAACTTAAATTTTTAAGTCTTTCCACTTACCATCTAAATCTCCATTCATTTAAATTTATTAATGCAACTATTAATGCAACTCTTCAGGATAAGTAGTTTAATTACTATTATCTGAGGAATAAAAGCTGTTGACCCATGATGTTCAAAAGCTTTGGATGGAAATAACTGAATATATATATATATATATATATATATATATATATATATATATATATATATATATATATAATTTTTAATCCTGATTAACTTTTTTATTATTATTAATAATAATAATAATAATAATAATAATAATAATAATAATAATAATAATAAAACACTAACCATTTTTATTATTAAAAACGGTTTAAATGATCTTTGTATAAATAATTATAATTTTAATAAGAATAATTAAAGCAACGGTAGTTACCAACGGTATAGTCTATTTCAAATCCTATGAATTTTTTTTTTTCATGATTATGAAAGATGATTATGAAAATGCAATCTAATTAGCGGTATGCTCATAAAATCTAAGACTATTTGCATTAGGCATTCCAAAAAAAGACGCTTGTATGTAGTACAGGTAATTCAGGTTCAAAAAACAAAAGAGAACATGAGGTTCTCACTTCACTTCAGCTATGGTTTAGATACGGGGGTCACCAAACTCTGCCCTGAGGGCCAGTGTCCTGCAGAGTTTACTGTATCTTTGAACCTGAACCAACTTTTCAAAGTCTTACTACTGTAGGTATATACTTTCTGGCAGGTGTGTTGTGGCATGTTGGAGCGAAACTCTGCAGGACACTTGCCATCCTGGAGTTTAGAGACCCCTGGTTTAGATTAAAAACACTTTTCTTTACGAGCTCTGGAGCAGCTAAATCAATTTGTCTTAATGTGAATAAAAGCAGCACCTTTTTTCATCTTGGTGGCATTCAGGGCATAACGAGGTGTGGGGTTAATCACCAGACGGTCTATAATTATGAATGTCTGTGGTGAGCAGTGAGTCGCTGGTGTGTGAAATGAGCTCAACTCAGGCCTATAAGAGCTTGAAATGCACACGGTGAGCTGCGCTCTACCTCAGGCTTCTCAAACAATCTCTACTGGCCGGTTAAGTGTCTCGTGCTGTGTAGTTTTGGAAATTTCCATTAGCACAGGTATGTCTGCAAGATGTCTGTTAAAGATTGCTTCATCTGGAAAGCAGCTGCTGTGTGCAAACATCTGAAAGACATCTTTAAGATCACAAATTATCTGACATAAATACAAGTATTTACATCTGCTACACCAGAACTGGACGTGTATCTCATTGCCAATGCAGGGCACTTCAAAGCACTATTGAGGAATTAACATTGATTGACTCTTTATCCAGCTCTGGTTTCTAGGGGACTGCGTCAATACAAGCTCGATCTCGCTGTTTGTGGCTGATCTGACCTGTTCTGAAGAACTCTACAAGGTTTCGCAGACAGCAATAACAGTGGTGCATGGTGCTTTCCATCACACAGCACCAGTAATGATGAAATTACCAGAGAGACCTAGATAATGCTGAGCTTCACTACACTAATGCAGAGCCAAATTGTTGACAGCTCCCTTCGATAAGTAATGTCTGTATGTAAAGATCTTTTCACTTTCCCGCATTAAAAACAGGCTTCTGGAAATGACATCATCTGTGGGTATGTGACAAATGAACACAAGACTGAGGCAAAGAACAGTCTTAACACATTAGTTCTGTGAACTGTGAGCGTGTTTGAGTGTGACAGACTCGAGTTTTATGCTGCGCTAGATTGTGCAGAGCTCAGAATCTCACTGCAAAGCATCAGACCGTTTGTGTGTGGATTTTCACCTCAACTCACACACAACTAACTCCTTACCTGACCCTCAGAGCAAATCCCCATTTCCTGTTTGAGGAAGATATGGCCACCCAGTGCTCGACAACTGTTTGTTATTGTGCTTAGAAAGCAATCGTCTGCTTTTCTGCGGAACTGACTTTGCAAAAAATGAACATGCATTGAAGAGATGCTGCTGATTTACCAGTCAAATTATACATGTATGCTTTTCACTGCCTAGCTGCTCCAAGAGACAACTAAAGAGCTGCTGAAAAAGCCAAGCACAAAATATGGATCCTAGCACATAAAAAATGGTGACTCAATTTTGAGTGACATGAGACATATATTGACAGCTTAATATTCACAAATCAGTGCCTGCAGACTTTTATCATTCATAAAAGTATGTCCAAAAAAGCCTTTTGCACACACTCTGTTTTTAATTTAAAAGAGAAAATGATTTGCTTTGCATTAGCTATGGATATTAAGCTTACTTTCTTAATAGTGAGGTATTTTGCTACTGTGGATAATAATATAACACAACGAGAAAGCAGTTCATTATTTTCATCCTTCTTTGTTATGTTTATGAATTCCAGTTTTCAGTTAAAAGCTCAATGGCAGATGGATTTATTCTCTACACCCTCAAATGTTCTGCTTAAACCCTGATACTGTCAGGAAGGCATTTATGCACCAGTGAACTCTCACACTTCTCTCATTCTCTCGGACTGGAGAAAGGTTTAAACAAAAAAATGTTAGTGTAAACCCACACTCCAAAAAATGAAGGTTATCCAAAGGGGTCTCGAAGTGATGCCAATGAAGAACCTTTAAGTGAACAGTTCTAAAAAGAACATTTTTTTTTCTTAGTGTACAGAATACATAATCTAAATAACCTTTTCCCACTACCTTGTGGAACGGAAGGGTTCAATGGATGTTAAAGGTTCTTCATGGAACCATCGATGCCAATAAATAACTTTTATATAAGTGTATATATAAGTGTAAGTGTATATATATTTAGGAAAAATATAAGTATTTGTCAAGTAAGTGCTATTATAATAAATGTATGGCCTCTAGTGGTCTTGAGCTGTTGTCACAGCATATCGGAAATAAAGAACACTTCTACACTTTTAAATAATCGTTTTCAGTTTTCTATAAGCTAAATTTGCAGCATCATCCAGTCTTCATTGTCACATGATTCTTCTGATATCAGTATAATATGCTGATTTGGTGTTACAGAATTTTTTTCTTATTATTGAAAACAATTGTGCTGCTTCATACTTTTGTGGAAAACTATGAAAATTTTATTTAGGATTTTTTTTTTACAAAGTTTAAAACCACATTTATACAAAACAGAAATCTTTTATAAAGATCTTTACTTTTAATAAATGTAATGCATCCTTGCTGAACAAAGGTATACATTTTTATTTTAGTTACTAATTCACAATCTATAGAACATCGATCATCAATTTTATTTGTTCTCAAACTCATTTTTTTTTTCTGTGATCATAATCCAGCACAATGAAGGACACAAAAACGAAATTTAGGAATTGAAGGAGAACCATTGCTAGAAAATAAAAATGAATTCCATTTTAATCATGCGTTCTAAGGATAAGTAAATTTTGGGTAAGAACTACCATGTTGGGTTTCCAAATAACTACTTATACATCATAGAATTACTACATAATTTAATACATTTAACTGTAATCTATTACAAAAATAAATAAAAATTAAGTAATTTAATTATTTACTTCTGAAAAGGTTAAAGATCACAAATTGGGTTACAACTGAATATTTACTGACTGCCCTGAAATATGAGACACCAATGATTCAGGAGTTTAGGACACAGAATAGCACGTTTATTTGATATCTGTTTTATTTCCTATTTGGGTTTGTGTATTTTATTATTAAAGTGTAACTATTATTAAAGTCTGAGAGGAACCAATGTTGAGCAGTAATGTTAAGGATAAACCAGCCTGCTTTAAATGTATCGAAATGATTAACAGCTGAAAACATTAGAGATTTAAAGAAGTAATCAATTACATTAATAGAATAACTGAAACAGCTACACTACTCATTACATTTTAAATAGGTTAACTTGTAATCTGTAACCTATTACATTTCCAGAGTAACCTTCCCAAGACTGTCTGTAAGCAGAGTCATGATGAAGCTCTGAAGAGATTCTTTGAAGCCCTGCTTTAGTGCTGAGAACTGCAAAAAAGGGAGCCCACTTCTTCAGCCCTCACCTCTATAAACGAAATAAAACACCAGCTAATGATCTCAGTTTCAGAAACTTGAGTAGCATCTCTATTTCCACTAGGTCATAAGTTCAAACATTGATCCAAAGAGTATAAAGCCTGTTACAGCTCAATATAACAGAAGAAACACTCATTTCCAAACATCTCTGTTAGAATTCAGTCTGTAATGACTTTATTCTCTATGCTTCAGCAAACGTAAATCATATTCAAAACCCAAAATGCAGTGCTCAAGGACATCTTCTAATGTATTTTCTGGACACAAAGCTTAGTTGGGTGATTAGAATAAACTGCATACAAAGCAGCCCAATGAGGGCAATAGAAATCATGAGGTTGATTTTGATAATTAGATCATTTTTTATCATTATGAATGTTTTTGTTAGAGGATTGTCTGTATGTTAAAATGGTCTTCTACAGTTGAGAGAAAAGCTGTGCAGCATTGTCCACATTGACAGCTTCGCGTGGAGCTTCTCTGGCCACCTGAAATATATAGTTTGTGTGAGATATGACAAAATAGATTACAAAATAGATTTAGACATGAAATGTCATTGCACTTAATCACAAAACATGACAGTGAGATTTAGATACGAAGCACAAAAAGACTTTATGAAAAACATTTTACAAAAAGTACATTTACAGAATGTCTAGTCCTCAAAATTAAAGCTACAAATAAAGTGGAAAATGCAAGAAAAAAACACTCACTTTCTGTTGTTTTTTGGGTTCACTGGATGTTGATTTTGATATACTTTTTACATCTCGCTGCACTTCTGTGAACATCTGATTTAAACTTTCCACTTTTTCATTTTTCAGAGTGTTTATCTGTGGGAAGAACATCAGCTTATTTGTATTTAAAACCTCTAAAACTGTGATCACTGGCTTTAATTAAAGAAAACCTGAACTCACGTGTTTCAGCGAGGTCTTGACTGGTTTCGCTTTGGTCTTGGGTTTCGACTGTTTGTTCGCAACCTGAAATACATTCTGCTGCTTTTTACCTCTCTGTTTATTTTTGGCCATATTTGTCGTGTAGACTTTCTGATGACAATTCAAAGTGGACGTTGAACATCGACAGATGGCGAGATGACGCTTTGATTACACTCGATTATAAATTAATAGTGTCTAAAAAAAAAAAAAAAAAATACGCCAACATATAAATCCTTGCATCTATTACAAAAAAATAGAAAAGCGTAGTTTCAACTATCAACAGCTCTTTTCCACATCCACGTGTCTGCTGTGACTACTGTGCTGCTTTTCCTTCACCGCACAAGTTCATCAGCGCCATCTAGTGATGTGGAGAGTAGACAAAATCTTGAAATTAGGTCACGACCATAAACTGTGGTCACGACCAACGATCTATGATCTAGGCTTTACAAATATTCTCTATTATAGATCACTGGTCACTACTTATTGAGATAAAAATGTTGGAACGAAGTATCGAGAATTTGCACTTCATTTGTCCATTCAACTCAAGCATTAGTGAATTCATACATACATTTACATACGTTTAAGATTCCAATCAAGGTTCCGATATATATATATATACAGTTCAAAAATATCTAGAATAAATTAATATGGATGTATTATTTATAAGAATAATGCATAGCCTACATAAAAAAAATACATACATTAATATTTGGTCTACACATATACTTACAAGACAAATATACATGCTACATTTGACCTTCTTTATGCATGTTCTCATTTGTTTGTTCATATATTAGAAATATCGTGGTTGAGAGTAGTTTCGACTTTTGGCCACCAGATGGCAATCATTTTATATTGCAAGTTCAGATTCAAGTACATTGATGAAGAGCTTTACAAATCTAGAACATTAATAAATGTATGTATTTACAAATAATACACACGCTAATTAAACACTAAAATAATACACTTAACTTAAATTAAATAGCATTATTGTCAATATTTACAGAAATTGCAAGCTATTTTCACTGTAGTCTTCCATATTAATATTAAAAATGAATACATTTTAGTTACATTTTAAAATGTAATATGTTTATTCTTGAGCATAATGGACAGTTATCATAATTGTAATATGCTTTTAATAACAACTTTACACAAATTACGCTATTATTAGCCTGTCTGTGGGCGTTTGTGATAAAGCTACACACGTGCAGACTAAATGCAATATTTTGACAGAACTACACTCATCCTTTGAGTAAGGTAGCCCGTTTAAAAAAACAACAACATATTTGCATATATATGTCTGAAGTCATGATATCTTTTTTTTTTTTTTTTTTTAAGTGTCAGCCAAGGGTTGCGCAAAACCACCATTCATTCGCTCTGCAGAAGGATGAATCATTGATGCACTATTGCCATTAAAACCAGTGCCACAAGTATCTATTTATGCAATCATAGAACGACAAGAATACGTAAGTAGATCAAAGCAGAAGAGATCCAGCATTCCGAGACAGAGAGAGAGAGAGAGAGAGAGAGAGAGAGAGAGAGAGCATTATTGATCTCTCTGTAGCTCCTCCTGCTGCTGATCACACTTAGTACACGGTCATGTGGGCAAACAGCGTCCAGAAAGCCGCTATATAAACCTCCAGCTCATCTGTGAGAGGAACACTGACACTTGCTTCAGAACACTTGAAGAGTCTTGCTGCGCATCTGTCATAATGCATAAAGGATGGGGATATTCAGATCATAACGGTATGACCTCCCATGTAATTATGATTTTAATAATTCATGTGTGATTTCATAGACTATGTAAATATAAAATGTATAACAGATTCTGTCTTTTTTGCCTCGTTATCTGCTTTGCCCTCTTTGACAAGACATGTTCACCTTGGCTGCTGCACAGCCAGCACTATCAATGACAAGTGCAATATGTACAGATTGTACGTATATTATGTATATCATATGCATAACTATGCATATAAATAAGGATTTTAGTGTTGGATAATATTTTTTCACACAAATATGGATTTCTATTTCATACCAAATACAGAAAATACCTGTGCAATAGACACTGTGTAGACTGTGCAATTAATATATATATATTTTTCTTGCTCTAAAATTGCACATGAAATATTTCATATATTAATAATTATTATTATTGTTAAAGGCAGTGATGTAAGGATATTTTTTCTTCTTCACATAATTGTGGATTTTTATTTAATCCGAAATGCAGAAAAAACATTGGACACTGCAATTTAAATTCACATAAATATATTTTTATATTATTTATTTGAAAAAAGATATCATTAGTTTCTCTCTCTGTCTCTCTCTCTCTCTTTTACAAATAGTTTTTACATATTTTATTTTATTTTATTTTGCCTTGAAGGCAAGGATGTAGGGATATTAAGCAACTGTTGTATATTGGAGGGATGTCTATGCTAGTTATAGCCCTGCTTAAATGTGCAGAATTTGGTTTTTAAAATAAAAGTTAATGTCCTGTAAAAGCATTTTTGTCCCAGATACATATTGTTTACCCTCTGTATCACCTTCCACTGCAGGACCCGACAAATGGTATAAAGACTATGAGATTGCTAATGGACCTCGCCAGTCTCCAATAGACATTCAAACCAGTGGAGCATCTTATGACGAATCACTAAAACCGCTTAAACTGCAGTATGACCCCTCCACTTCACTGGACATCCTAAATAATGGACACTCTATCCAAGTGAATTTCGCCGATGATGTCGACAGCTCAAGTTTGTGACCTCTTTGTTAATATTTTATAATAAGCTACGTCTACTCTTGTATTAATCATTAGCTTTACTTAGGCAGAGGGTTCTTGAAACGACTGAAGTGTTAACGTTGATAATAATTAGAAATAAAAGTTATTGAATATTGAGGCTGCATCTGACTAAAATGCAATCCCACGTTATTAATCATGAATATCACTTCATACTACTGAACATGCTTTTTCGAGAAGCGTTGGAAAGCATTTCAAAAGTTGGCTTTTGGTTTCTAACTACATAGTTACAAATTAATTTACAATATGCTGTCCTAGAGTGTTTAAAAGTCTTTAAATAGATAGTTAGCACAGTTTTTATAGATTATGTTTATTTATAGGTTATAGATTATTGTAATGTATGTCTAAGCAGGTGGAAAGCCTAAAATTTATTGAATGTGTTAAAATATCAGTGCAACACTTTGACCCTTCAGCTATCTCGTCCTCTGAGACACAGCTACTTTCGCTTAAAATTGTGAGAAATCACACACACACGCACACACACACACACACACACACACACACACATACACACAAAATAAACTTAAGCTGCTAAGAAGTCAATGGTTTGTTACAAGTGTCATTCATGTGAACTTTGACAGGATCAGTGTGTAACTTGTGTAGCAAGTTTTACCATGTTTAGCCCGTTTAACAATAGTAACCTGTATACACAGAATGTAAGACTTTGACATCATATGTATTATTTTTATCTTTGTTTGTCCACGTTAGCTCTGACGGAAGGCCCGATCTCAGGCAAATACAGACTCAAGCAGTTCCACTTCCACTGGGGAGCCAGTGACGACAAGGGCTCGGAGCACACAGTCGATGGGAAACGCTACCCAGCTGAGGTATTATGCTCTCTGAGCATGCTGGGAAAATTAAGACGTGAGATGTTTTCTTTATAATTAAGCATTCATGTTTCTGATCATTTCATCTTTAGCTCCATCTGGTCCACTGGAACACAAAATATCCCAGCATTGCGGAAGCAGTCAGTAAACCCGATGGTCTTGCTGTGGTCGGAGTTTTTCTAGAGGTCTGTGCAGTTGTACATTTTTAGGGCCTATTTGTTTTTTGGGCCTATTTGTAAGCAAACACTGGGCAAATTCACTAAAAATTCAAATTAGAATGAAGTATTCTATTTTTAAGACCTATTTACTAATCACTTTGTCATTAAATAGTTGCATCACTTTTGCTTATGACGTTTTTGCGCAAAAACAAAGTAAAATATAATAAAATAAAAAATATTGTGCCTCACTTACAGTCTTTTAAAATTTGTATGATTAAGTCTTTCATTTTAGGCCTTTTTTAAAAATTGTTTCATCAGTTTTTCTCATTATATTTTGTAATAATTAAAATAAAATAATGTACTTTAGTCACATTCATCCTGCAAATTAGAACTGAAGAACAAAGTTAGACTGAAGAAAAAAAAATATTTAGGATTTTTTTTATTTTTTTTTAGAATGGAGCAAAAAATCCTAATCTTCAAAAGATTCTGGATGCTGTGGATGCTATCAAGTTCAAGGCATGTCTACCAATTAATTTACATTTTGTTGTCATTTTTACTTCATGCCAAATATTGAAATCAATTCTGCTTCATTCATGATCGATTTGTGTATGTAATCTTGTAGGGAAAGCAGGACTCATTCACAAACTTTGACCCAACAGTCCTTCTCCCGAAGTCTCTGGATTACTGGACATACCTGGGGTCTCTGACCACCCCTCCTCTGCACGAGAGTGTCACATGGATCGTCTGCAAGCAGCCAATCAGTGTCAGCGCAGAGCAGGTCCTGACACAATTTATACCAGTAATACAAGCATAGATGTGGAATTTATAAGTCAAGTGCATAATAGTGAAGTATGGTATTTCACATAGTAGAGATTTGGATGAGCATTTTATTCATTCTAAAGCAGAGCAAAGAACACCTTGTTGACTCAAAAAATACAGGCTTGTTAAAGTAAAAAAAATGTGAACATAAAATTTTATTTCACATTTTTAACTTAAAAATGTAAGTATTTTTAGGTTCAAATTGTACATAACTTTCAAATACACTACTGTTCGAAAGTTTGGGGTCAGCAAGATTTTATCTATTTTTTTCTTTAATCTACAGTATACTGCTATTTAGCAAAGAACAAATGAATTGGTCAAAAGTGACTAACAATTTTTACAAAAGTGCTTTTTACAAAAAATTCTTTTGAAATTTCTATTTAATTAAAGCATCCTAAAAAATCTAAAAAATCTTAAGCAGTAATAATAATAAATGTTTCTTGAGCAGCAAATCAGCATATTAGAAGGATTTATGATTAAGTATGTTGAAATATTTAAAAAAATATTTAAAATATATTACATTTTTTTAGCACCAATACAACTTTTTAAGTTTAAGTTTAGAAACTGCATTAATTAATTTCAATTAATATGAATCAATATATATATATATATATATATATATATATATATATATATATAAACTGTATTTATATAATGCAATCACTACTTAGAACATCATGTAACCTACCTATATGCATGCAGTCTAGCAAAAAACATCCAATTATGATTTACATTATTATTAGTTTATTTAGTCTTTAGGCTTTCCACTTTCAAAACCAGCTAAACATTTGCTGTCATCTGAAGAAATAGTAAACAAATATACAAAACCTATTCATAGTCAGTTGTTTTTTTTTCTCCATTCAACCTCTGTGGCATCCAGCCCTTATGTGAAAATGAACATGACCCTGTCGAATGTTTGCATAGGAACACTGCTTCAAGGTTAAAATGTGCACATAACCTCATGGCACATTTCATAGTTGCCTGCTGAATTATTGACTTCATGAATACAAAAATATTCAAAGCAGCTTTACAGTAATAGAGGACAATATCAATTATTAAAATTCTGCTGTAAAGCAGCACTAAAAAGAAATAGTTTTTCAGCTCAACTCAGTTTAGTTTTGATTTATTTCAGTTCATTTACTGTGTAGTTCTTCAACTGTGAAACAAGCACCTCTACAGAATGTGCTAAGCACCTCTACAGAATGTTATTATTCAGCCTGAGTCAGTTCAATGTTGATTCAGCTCAGTTCAATGCAGCTCAAGTCAGTTCTATGTGGATTCAGTTCAATTCAATTAATCTCGAGTCAGTTCAGTGTTGATTCAGTTCAGTTCAATTAATCTTGAGTCAGGTCAGTGTTGATTCAGTTCAGTTCAATTAATCTTGAGTCAGTTCAGTGTTGATTCAGTTCAGTTCAATTCAGCCCGAGTCAGTTCAGTGTTGAATCAGTTCAGTTCAATTCAGCCCGAGTCAGTTCTATGTTAGTCAGTTCAGTGTCAGTTCTATTAAATAAATTGTAGCAGATGCTGAAAACTCATTGCTTCTCTTTCAATCTCTTCCTCTGCAGATGAAAAAATTCAGATCTCTGCTTTTTACTGCAGAGAATGAGAAGGCCTGCTGCATGGTGAACAACTATCGCCCTCCTCAGCCTCTGAAAGGTCGTGGGGTCCGTGCATCTTTCAAATGAAGGACCCCCCCCCCCAAACCCCTGTTTCTCCCCTTCCCTCCCTTCTTTAGCAGTATATGCAAGCAGGGTCCCAGGACAAGGGCCTCAAAGCACCTTCACCCTCCTTGCAGTGATGATGTTCTGTTTGGAGAGTAAAGAGGCTATGCAGGGAAACTTATTTATACTGTTCATCACTCTTTCTTTCTTTTTCTTTACTTCATTAGTGCAAATGCTTGAAATAATTTGGATTTAGAATATGGTGGCAACTTTTTATGATGCTCTGATGTACATGTGATATACAAACAGACAGAAAGATGAATGGGGTATTTAATATGTAAATGGATTATTTGTATTGCTCTAGAGCAGAGATGCCCAAATTTGGACCCATTTGTCTCATGACGACCTTTGATTTGGCCCTCCATATTATATACTTACATGTATGCATTTGGCAGATGTTTTTATCCAAAATTACTAACATTGCATTCATGGTATAAAATGCTGTAGTGAATTTAATAAAAAAAAAATGATTACAATGAAACAATTATATAAAATAATATACACTGTAAACCAGAAAATACTACTTCATTCTTTCTACTTAAAAAAATAAATAAATTGAGGACATTTTTATTTGGGAAATTCAGTAGCAATATCTATGAAAAAATAGTTTTCTCACCAATTATTATTATTATTATTATTCTGTATAGTTGTGTTTAATATAATCTTTACTTCTGGCCAATATATGAAGTTTGATTTCTGGTCCTTTGTATGAAAGTTTGAGCACCTCTGCTCTAGAGCCTAGACCAGCATCTCAGATTAAAACACAAAGGTAAATCAGATCGGTAGATTCCTGAACAGATACCATCTGTGCTGCTGTCCTTCCCTGCCAGGCTGTAATCTCTGGCTGTCTCAGCAGTGTTGAAGCTTGAGGAAACCCAATGCACACTGCTATCAGGCTGTAAGATCTAGAAAATCCCCTATGATAAATGAACACACGTGGCAAAACTTCCATGTCGGCAAGCATGGAAGTCACGCACTAAATCTAGCACATACTGTACAATCAGAGCAGCTTTAATTTGGAGTTTCTGCCTCAGATTGTAATTGCATTTCTCTGCATGTGTTTCTGAAAGATGTCATTTATAGCAATTAACATGCACAAGATTTCAGTTTAAAAACAGTAGCAATAACTGCATGTAATTCCTTAATGTGCAATTTTTTGTTTAGTTTTGTTATGCTTTAATCTTGGACTACAAGTAATTCACCTCTTCAGCTGTATTGCAAAGCGATGCACAAGTAACACAGTGAGTCTTAATAAAAGCCAACATGCCAATAAGACAAATCTTGCAGGTTAAGCAAGGAGGTCACCATCAGTTCATCTGAAGCACTGGGACCAAGTCTTAAGTTATGTGTTTGTAAAGACAACAGGTTTGAAATATGTTGTGTCACTTGTTATTGTACTTTACTTGAGTTTGAGTGCTTCGTTAAGCAATATTGTTCAGCCATTTTCTGTCATGCTATTTTCAAAGAGGATATTTTAAGTATAGATATTTTATGCTTATTCTGTGTTGTGTTTTTGTGATGATTTACTAATGACCTATGTGAAAGATAATTGTTTTAATATGGGAACATGATGTAATTTCAGCAATAAAAAGGTGCTATGCAGTGATTGAATAAGTATGTGTTTTCTCCAAGCATCCTAGCCAAAATATTTTTTCAGGAATGCATATAGCTTAATTCTCATCAAGCTATGTATTTATACAGCACAATACAAAGTTTTATACAAAGCAGTTTCATAAACTTGAAAATAATACTCTCAATTTCTGCTATAAAGCCCCTCCACAAAAGACAACAGTGTTATTATTAAGTTCAATGCTGATTCAATTAGTTAGTGTTATTTCGTCCGACAAGCCATGGCATATAATGCCACACATCATGTTCGAACGCAGTGAAAAATACATGGTTGAGCAAAGAGGACTGCTTCAAATTTCTGAAAGAAATTAAAACAATGAATACTGTTTTGTGGCTCTTTAATGTGTCGTGAGAGATTGTCTCTTCCCTTTATAATTATAGCACAAAATAAACATGAATGAACATCAGAAGGTATCTTGTTTCAACCACAGAAAGTCAATCGCCTGTCAATCAAACTCCCAGTGAAGGATCAATATTTATAATAAAGAGATAATATAGATGATTTTTTTCTGAATATGAATTGGCCCAAAAGTTCTATTCATATCACTGCTATTTGGCACAAAGGACACAATTTAAATGAAATTAGCTACACAAATGATCACTCCCGAATGCAATCCATGATGACCGTGATATTGATGACATTATCACGCAGCTGTAAACAAGAAACGCAAATTCATTGTCATTCAAATGCTATATATGTAAAATATCTGTAACATTTAAAGCACAGGCTAATAGATAGATTAATAGCCACTTACTTTGATAGAGGCTACAACTTGAATAAAACCTACACTCCTGTGAAACATTTCCATTCTAGTGCAGTCTAGGACGTTGACCTTTTTTTTATCTGACTAGCTAATGATTAGCAACTATGCTGAGTTATCGCTAAGTTTATAGGCTCTGTAAGTGATTTATGTTGGGAATATCACAATAAAATATATTTAGGGTCAGATATCATGACAGCCCTAGGCTATGTAAACAGTAGAAAAGGAGCCAGAAGAGCAGCCTACACATTTCTAACCAATCACAAATCATTTTACGCGATCTGCCACATCAGGTTACATGTGTGCAACATCAGATTTGCTGCATAGTTATTATCTTTAAAACTAAAACAATTAAAAAACGTTTTTTTTTTTTTATTAAATGAAACAGTTGAAATAAAAAACGTGAATGTAAATATATGAAAAATTTAACTAAACGAAATTTTGAAATGCTAGCTTGTCGACTACATGAAATTCAAGTTGAAGCACTAAAATTACAACCTGGAAATGAATAAAAACTAAATTTAAATAGTAATATTTAAAAATAACAAAAAAGGCAAAAGCCCATAACAAAACTACCAAAAGAATTACTAATATAATTATTACTAATATACATTTAAAAAAATAACAATACATTATTAATAGAAACAAATTTCTAATATAATATTAAAATGATAAAATATATAAATAATACTAAAACAAGTAAATACTCAAATAAAAATAATAGTAAAATAACTTAACAATGAAATAGCTAGTTTGCTCATATATTTTTTGAAGGCCTGGGATTTGGAGACTGCTTACAGCACCTTTAATGATTTAATTACATTGTTTCACTCCCAGTGGATCATAAAGCCATTAGTAAAACCAAATATGCCATGCCATCCTCAGTGTTTATCCACCATATCAGAAATGTATATTGGTACAGTCAGGGCTGGGAGTCAGGGGACTCTTTAATTCACAAGCATTAGGGCATCATAATTCAATCTCATTTTACATTAACATTGATTTACCTGCCGGTGCGGCATCACACACTGACATTAAAGTTCACAGTGAGAGACAAGGAACAAGATTATGTTAATGACGTCACTATGACACACACTGCTTTCATGACAAGGCATCAGACACAGGATCCCAGGAATTGCTGGATTACATAAGAACACTATGTACACTATGAGAATAACAGCATAAATCTCTCACTCACAAACACGCCAACAAGCAGCTAATCTATACTGCAGTAAATCTCAAAGAGCATCCTGGCATGTGCACAGCAGTGCGGCATGGAACATGACCTACAGTCAAGGACGTACACACACACAGTTTCAGACAGGAACAGCCATGTCCGCAGGCTAATTTCATGCTAATCCGATTCAGAGAGAGCAGGCGTATCATTGCACATTAAGAAATATATTTAAAGACGTAGTTGCTGTTACTGTTGCACTTAATGAATTTCACTGTCTGTAGTTAATGTGTACTGTGATGCCTAATGTAAATCCTCTTAATTGGGCTAGAGGTCTTCTGTGAGAACACATTTGATGTTTTTATGGCTCTCTATACTGTAAATTGCTCAATAAATCTGTCATGGAGAGCTTGGGAAAATTTGCTCTAAGGGGTTCACATGGCACCAGCCCACAAGGTTCGAGGACACCGTGAAGACCAAACTAGCAGGTCTATTGAAATTGTAATGTGCAGTGCAAATCCTCCTGTTCTGAATCAGTATATCAGGCTGGTTTTCCTGTAAAAATATCTGAACAAATATAAATATAAATATAAATATAAATATAAATATAAATATAAATATAAATATAAATATAAATATAAATATAAATATAAAAAAGGAGAAATGTCAAATTAAATAAATGTAAGTTAAAGCATAAATATTATTACCAAAAAAATCTAAATAATATTATATATTAAATAACAAAAAGTAATAAAAAGGACAAAAACATATAACAAAATTACTAAAAATTATATTAAAATGAAAACTATAGAATATAATAAAATATGACACATGATAGATATTTTGCAAGCATTGCATCTGTTGCTGATGTAAATATCTTGTTTTTTATCTTATTTAGTAGTATACATGTTCAGTGAATCAATAATACTGCCTGTGAATGCACTGGACCTTAAAAATAGCAGCATACAAGGAAGAAATTTCTCACTGAATGTGTTATCTGATGGAAATGTTTTTCTCAATAATTTTTGGTATAGGATATCATATCATAACTGTGACACTTTTCATCTTCTAAATATGGCACATAAACCTTCCTTTATCTAGAGAGATCTACTTTGGTCAGCCCACTTGGCACCTTTAAGTTTAAATATATATATATAGGTTCTTCCCACCTCACACTTCTCTAACTCCTACTTTCAGTTGAGTAGACATTAATATGTTTGTCAATTTCCATAAACCCAAAACCAGTTTTCTTAATTCATAATCTAAGAGTTTTAGAATCAGTTTGTCACACCCTCAGCTCGTTCCCTTAGCCCCAGTCACCATTGCCAGTCACCATCCACTCAATCTCCCATGCACCGCTCACGTGAACCGTCACCTGAATACTGATTACCTGCACCTGCACCAGCAATCACCACACCTTTAAATACTCACCTCACTCATTCACTCACCGGCTGGAATCAAGATTACATGGACGCTCGTTGTGGATCTTCTGCCTGCTTCTTGTGGACCGTATTGTGACTCTGTGGAGATTCAGATACAGCGATTAAGGGAAGTGACTCTTTGTTGTCAGGCCTAGCTTTGTACTTGAACTCACCTATTGATCAGTGCTTGAAGATTCACCGTCTGTGACCACACTTACCAGCTCTGTTGAAATCCCATGTTAATAAAGCTTCACGAAAGTACTTACCCGTCTTCTCCTCTCCTTGTGTGGATGTGACAGGATTCCAGCCCCGGAAAACAGAACTTCATGTCTCCCATGGATGTTAACGCTGCTGCTCAGGGAGCGGCTTCGGACCCGTTCACCGAAATGGTGACTGCTCTCCGCCAAGTATTACAGTCAGTTTCACCACCCACCGAAACTAGTGCTACCACCACCAACAGCACGCCCCTTGCACGTCCCGCGTGCTATGCGGGTGAACCGAGTGGCTGCAGTGGGTTTATACTGCAGTGCTCACTGTTCGTCAACGCGAATACCAGTAAATTCCCCAATGAGGCCACCAAAGTCGCCTTTGTGATCTCTCTCCTCACCGGACGAGCGCTACAATGGGCGGAGGCTCTTTGGAACTCCCAGAGTCCGGTTCTATCCTCATTCGATGCCTTCACCACCCACCTCCAGGAAGTGTTCGGGATGGCTCTAACTCCTCTTTCAACCCATGATGAACTCTTAAATCTCCGCCAGGGAGCCACGGAAGTTCACGACTACACTCTCCGTTTCCGGACATTAGCCGCCACCAGTGGTTGGAACCAAACTGCCCTGCTAGCTGCATACCGTAAAGGTTTAAAGCCCCAGATCAGAAAGCAAATGGTCATTTACGACGATAATGTCAATCTCGAGACATTCATCAGAAAAACTATAAATGTTGCTCAGCACCTCTCGGCTTGTGCCTCCCCGGCTTCATATACCATCTCTCCATCAGCCAGAACGCCCTCGCCTCAACGAAACCAGGAGGAGCCCATGATCACCGACTCCTACCGCCTAGATGCCTCTGAACGGAGACGCCGCATCCAGCTGCGGCTGTGTTTATACTGTGGCGAGGCCACTCACCTGATCCACGCCTGCCCAGTCCGTCCGCCTCGCCCAATGGTGAGTACAGTTTCCATTACCCCATCTGTATCTCACATACCTCATATCAAAGCCCAGATAACAATTAACTCACGTAATCTTTCCATCCATGTCCTGGTGGATTCCGGAGCCGCAAGCAACTTCATCTCATCTCACTTCGTAACCAAGCACCGTATACCCATCACCCAGAATGAGACCACCTACCGTATCACTACCATCCAAGGATCACCGTTAGGGGGAGGCAAAATAACTAGAAGGACACACGAGCTGGAACTCGTTCTGCCCCACGGACACCGGGAACAACTGGCCCTCCTCGTACTTCCTCGCGCTACCGTTGACGTCGTCCTGGGTAGGCCGTGGCTGGCCCAACATAACCCACAAATCAACTGGAGCACAGGGGAGATCCAGGCATGGGATCCGAGATGCCAGAGTCACATTCACCGTTCACCTATCCAGAGTTCACAGTCCGAGCCACCGCACCTTCAATTGCACTCCACCTCCATAGGAAGACCTGCTCTTTACTCCTCCTACTCCGATGTGTTCAGCAAGGAACAAGCCACCCGCTTACCACCACATCGGCCCTGGGACTGTTGTATCGACCTGCTGCCAGGTGCCAAGCTACCACATGGGAAAATATATCCACTCTCCCGTCCTGAGCAGGTGGCGATGGAGGAATACATCCAGGAGGCTCTCGATCAGGGGTTCATCAGACCGTCCACATCTCCAGCTGCGTCCAGTTTCTTCTTCGTCCCCAAAAAAGATGGCGGACTTCGACCATGCATCGACTATCGAGTGCTAAATGACGCCACCGTCAAGTTCGCCTACCCATTACCACTCGTTCCGGCGGCTCTGGAGGAACTGCGTGAAGCCAAGGTGTTCACCAAACTCGACCTCCGCAGTGCCTACAATCTGATCCGTATCCGAGAGGGAGACGAGTGGAAGACTGCTTTCATCACCCCTGCCGGGCACTACGAATATCAGGTCATGCCCTATGGGCTTGCTAACAGTCCATCCATCTTCCAGAGTTTCATGAACGAAATATTCCGTGATTATCTCCACCAATTCGTCATTGTCTACATAGACGATATCCTGATCTACTCCCGGAACATAGAAGAACACCAAACTCATGTCCACCACGTCTTACAACGACTCCGAGACCACCACCTCTACCTAAAAGCTGAGAAGTGTGAGTTCCACTGCACTACCGTCTCCTTCCTCGGATACGTGATCTCTGCGGAGGGAGTTCAGATGGAGTCAGCCAAGGTAGATGCTGTGGCCAACTGGGCGGAGCCCACAACGGTGAAAGAACTCCAGCGTTTCCTTGGCTTTGCCAATTTCTATCGGCGCTTTATCAAGAACTACAGCCTGCACTCGGCCCCTCTAACATCCCTTCTAAAAGGAGGTCAACGCCGGCTGCGCTGGACACCCCAAGCTCGAGAGGCCTTCAGCCATCTTAAACACCTCTTCACCTCGGCACCCATTCTTCGACATCCTGACCCGTCCAAGCCGTTCGTCGTAGAGGTTGATGCGGCCAATCACGGCATTGGAGCCGTGTTGTCTCAAAGGTCTGGTGAACCTTGCTCACTCCATCCGTGTGCGTACTTCTCTAAAAAACTCTCTCCTGCCGAATGCAATTATGGAATCGGAGACCGTGAGTTGTTGGCCATTAAACTTGCCCTTGAGGAGTGGCGGCACTGGCTAGAGGGAGCTCAGTTCCCATTCACTGTTGTCACCGACCACAAAAATCTCCAATATCTGCAGAATGCCAAAAGACTCAATGCTCGTCAGGCTCGGTGGTCACTCTTCTTTGCTCGCTTTAATTTCCAGATCACGTATCAACCCGGTCACAAGAACACTAAAGCAGATGCTCTGTCCCGTATGTACTCACCAGATCCAGACACCAACAAGCCTGATTCAATTCTACCACCCTCCGTTTTCCTCGTGCCTATCCTCTGGCAGATCGACGAGGAAATTCGAGCCGCCACCCTCGAGGAGCCTGCACCTCCGGAGGTACCCACGGGTCTAATGTACGTGCCCACCAACCAGCGACTCCCCCTACTGGAAAGTACGCACACGTCACCTGGCTCAGGACACCCTGGCAGCAGGCGAACCCTCTCGCTCATCCAGCAGAAGTACTGGTGGCCTAACATGGTTCGTGACGTTACCCGGTACATCCTCGGATGCTCGGTCTGCGCCGTTACCACCACACCTCGTCAACTTCCCGTGGGTAAATTACAACCACTACCCATTCCTCGCCGACCCTGGACCCATCTAGGGGTGGATTTCGCCACTGACCTTCCCCCCTCAAGGGGGTACACTACCATTCTAGTTGTTGTTGATCGTTTTTCTAAATTCTGCAAACTAATCCCATTAAAGGGTCTTCCCACAGCGTTCGAGACCGCCGAAGCCCTCTTCACCAACGTGTTCCGGAATTATGGCACTCCAGAGGACATTGTCTCGGACAGAGGACCTCAGTTTATCTCCAGGGTCTGGCGAGCGTTCTTCCAACTCCTCGGAACATCCGTCAGTTTATCTTCTGGATATCACCCTCAGACCAACGGCCAGACCGAGCGGAAGATTCAAGAGATCTCACGGTACCTCCGTACTTACTGCTCCCAACACCAGGATACCTGGAGCCAGTATCTGCCGTGGGCTGAGTATGCCCAAAACTCCCTTCGCCAAACCACTACAGGCTTAACCCCTTTTCAATGTGTTTTAGGCTATCAACCACCGCTGTTTCCCTGGTCAGGAGAAGTCTCTGAAGTGCCCGCGGTAGATCACTGGTTCCAGGAGAGCGAGAGGGTGTGGGACTCAGCTCACGTCCATCTCCAGCGGGCAGTTCGGAGGCATACAGAGACCGCTAACCGACGCAGATCGCCTAATCCCGTCTATCTACCTGGAGACAAGGTTTGGCTCTCCACTCGGGATATCCGCCTCCGACTGCCCTGCAGAAAGCTGAGTCCCCGCTACATAGGGCCGTTCACCATCCATTCTCAGATAAATCCCGTCACCTACCGCCTGGACCTACCACCACACTACCGGATCTCACCCACGTTTCACGTCTCACTGCTAAAACGTCACACTGATCCAGTTTCTCCTTCCTCCACAGAACCAGAACCGCCTCCCTCTCCAGACCAACCCGAAATCCTCGGAGACAACATCTACCAGGTCCAAGAGATCCTCGACTCCCGGCGGCGGAACGGCCACCTGGAATACCTCATAGATTGGGAGGGGTTCGGTCCCGAGGAGAGGTCGTGGATACCACGCAATGACATCCTGGATCCGGCTCTCCTCGAAGATTTCCACCGACAACACCCGGACCGCCCGGCTCCCAGAGGTCGTGGTCGTCCCCGTCGCCGCTCTAGGATGCCTGGAGTCACCCGTGGGGCGGGGGGTAGTGTCACACCCTCAGCTCGTTCCCTTAGCCCCAGTCACCATTGCCAGTCACCATCCACTCAATCTCCCATGCACCGCTCACGTGAACCGTCACCTGAATACTGATTACCTGCACCTGTACCAGCAATCACCACACCTTTAAATACTCACCTCACTCATTCACTCACCGGCTGGAATCAAGATTACATGGACGCTCGTTGTGGATCTTCTGCCTGCTTCTTGTGGACCGTATTGTGACTCTGTGGAGATTCAGATACAGCGATTAAGGGAAGTGACTCTTTGTTGTCAGGCCTAGCTTTGTACTTGAACTCACCTATTGATCAGTGCTTGAAGATTCACCGTCTGTGACCACACTTACCAGCTCTGTTGAAATCCCATGTTAATAAAGCTTCACGAAAGTACTTACCCGTCTTCTCCTCTCCTTGTGTGGATGTGACACAGTTACAGTTGGATCATCTCCTGTGAAGGAATTGTTTTAATAAGCAGACTTGCATGGAACCTTGGATGTTCATTTAAATATTTAGATAATTTGAAACTTCTTTCTGAGTATAAAGATAAATCAGCTCAGACAGCCAGTGTAACTAGACCAGCCAAGCTTTCTCTTTCCTACTTTTTGTTATTATGTGAGCTTGGGTTTCAGCAGACACTCTCTCCATCCATCCTGGCAAGAGCACAGAGGCGTTAGTGTGACAGGAGGAGAGTGTGTCACCTGAGACACTACAGTTCACTCTGCAAATGGATCACCTAGTAACTGCTCACCTTCCCTAAACAGATGAACGCACAGCTCCTGACTGCAGGTTACCGCAAACACATAATCTAAAATGAATATAGGCAGATGAAATAGAACACAAAAAAGTTCATAAATTAATGACAATTCTTTCATTATTTACTCATCCTTTGTGGCATCAAATATGAAAAAACTCTCTTCTGCAGAACACAAAAGCTGATTTTGTGTAACATGTTCAATATAATGGAAGTGAACAAGAACTGGGGCTGTCAAGCTACAAAATTACAAAGAAATAAATAAATGATAAAAATAGCAATGCAGAGGTTTAATAAAAGTGGCCTGCATGAGTCATGCAGTATATTCAGAGCATTAGTACCTGTGTCACACAAAAGCAAGACACTAGTGGGAAAAACCCTGCTATTTGTTGCTGTTTCAGACCAGTGGTAAGCACCATTATAAGTGTTTATTTTATTGTTCTTTATGTATTTGCATCAGTAGATTTAAACTAGAATACATACCGGTACTCTATTTTTAAAGGTAATTTTCTTATAATTAGTACAACTGTTTATTCTGAAAGTTTTTACTTATCCTTTGGATGTTGGATTTTAATCTTGTGATGTTTTTTTTGTTTTACTTTATATTTATTGGTTGCTGTTGACTGTTTGTTATGGTATGTTGGTGTTATATCTTTCACTTGGGTGTTATAATTTGGATAAATATATATAAATATAACTGGATTAAACAAAAATGGTGTACGTCTTCATTTTGGCCTCAAAGCAAAAAAATGTGATTATTTTCTGTACCCATCGTATATACACAGACACACATAAACATATATATACACACACACACACACACACACACACACACACACATATATATATATATATATATATATATATATATATACATATATACACACACACACATATATATATATATATATATATATATATATATATATATATATATATATATATATATATATATATATATACACACACACACACACACACACACACACACACACACACACACACACACACATATATATATATATATATATATATATAATGCCCTTTTAATCTGTTTTTGTCTGAAATACATTATTCATTGAAAATCACACAAAGCTCTCACATGGCTTCAGAATACGTGAAATAAGTTGCTAAGGATCACTGTTATTAAATTTGCAACACTTCAGATTAGGGAACAATAACTAAGAGTTTAGCTTCAATAAGATCCTATTTTCCTGCTTAGAGATAGTAAGCAAGTTAGTTGTTGTAGGAGTTATGTTTAGGCATTGGGTAGGGTTAAGGGGGGGGGGGGGGTGAAATGCTATTTCATGCATACTGAGTTTTTTACACTGTTAAAGAGTTGGATTCCCATGCTAAACATGGACAAAGTTTCAAAAATTAAGTTGTACGTTTGAAGGAGTATTTCTGTTCCAAAAATACTCCTTCCGGTTTGTCACAAGTTTTGGAAAGTTTTTTTCGAGTATGGCTCTGTGTGACGTTAGATGGAGCGGAATTTCCTTATATGGGTCCTGAGGGCACGTCTGCCGGAAGAGCGTGCGCTCCCGTATAGCAGAGCACTGAGAGCACAACAGACTTCACTGATCAGAGCTAGAGCGTCGCGAAATGTCACAAAATGTCGCGAAATGTTTTTGGTTGCCAGGGCAAGACAACCCTGCACAGATTACCAAAAGAGAAACAGCATTAAGGGACCAGTGGATGGAGTTTATTTTTACAGAGCATCAACGGAGTTGTGCAAGTGTTTGAGTTTGTTCCCCTGCATTTCGAAGATGCTTGTTTTACAAACAAGGCCCAGTTTGATGCCGGATTTGCACATTGTTTATTTCTTAAGGATAATGCAGTCCCAACGGAAAAGGGTCACGATCGTGTGTTGGAACCGCAGGCGGTGAGTAAAACTGCTTCAAATATCTCTGTGTTGCTAACTTAGCTATCGGCGTGTAAGCACATCAAGTAAACAACATGCGATGTTGTCATCAAACTGCACGAGTAAAACTGCTTCAAATATCTCTGTGTTGTTAACTTAGCTATCGGCGCGTAAGCACATCAAGTAAACATCGTGATTCTTTAGCTCGTGATTCTTTAGCTCCGCCCACACGTCACGCCTCCAGCTGGTCGTGTTTTTCCGGGAAAAATCGGTACAGACTATCTTTCTCTTATGAATATAATAAAACTAAAGACTTTTTGGAGTTATGAAGGATGCAGTACTACTCTATAGGTACTCAAGATTAACAGGATATTGAGTGAAAACGAGCATTTCACCCCCCCTTTAAGGGATCTGAAATATTATCATGCAGAAAAGGGCATTATCATGGGCTTTAAAAGAACTGAAAACAACCAAAGTGCTAGTAATATGCATGCTAATAAACAACTGGTTAATTGTGAATAGTGTTTCACAGTGTTACCAGAAAATCCTAAGAAGAAAGTATGTCACACATGTTGGGAATGAAACAAGGCTGATTAAAAATGACAGAATAATTATTTTTGGGTGAACTATTCCCTTAATGAAGATAAATTATGCATTCAGATCTCCCTTTCTCATTCTTTCCCAGTCTTTAATCTTTTTTCTACCTTATTATCTTCTCTTCAGCATGTTGCAAGACAGAGCAAGTGTCTGTACTCAGATATGCCCAAGATATGCAATGCTAGAGTCTCTTTACAAGCTTGGGGTTCAAGTTCCTCAAATTACCACCTGTTGGCAGTCATCTGACCTGCACCTCAAAGATCAGTGGGGAGAGTATCATTTCAGATTTTCCACATAAGTAACCACATCTGTACATACAAGAAAATACATGCATGGCACATGCAAGACATATGCTGTGCATTCATCACACACATGGAGACACTGAAATGAGGGGATTCTGAAATGATAAAAATCAATCTTTGTATAAGGATTATTTCCAAAATAGCCCAAATCCTCATTCCTGGACAAATTAAAGGGTTAGTTCACCTGAGAATTAAAATCTTCTACTCACCCTTGAAGCATCCTACTGTAAGTGTATGTGACTTTCTTCTTTCAGAATAATCTTCTACTGGAACAGCATTAACACAGATAACAGATGATTGTTTAGTATCGATTGATGATAATAATTTAATAGGAACAGTGTTGTTGGATTTTAGCTCCGCATTTGATGTACTGGATCATAAATTACTATTAGAAAAATTGAAATGTTATAAATTTACTTCTCAAACTGTGCATTGGTTCAAAAGTTATCTGACTAATAGGAGGCAATGTGTATTCTATAATGGAAGTTATTCGGAAGTGAAAGAGTTGCAATGTGGTGTTCCTCAAGGAAGCTGTCTTGGACCATTATTATTTTCTATTTTTACCAATGATCTTCCTTTGGTTTTAAAGAGTGCAAAGGCAGTTATGTATGCAGATGATACAACATTATATCTACCAGCACAATCAATTGATAAATTATCTGTGGATTTAGATGAGGAGTTACAATTAGTGGTAAAGTGGATATGGAATAATAAGATGGTTTTAAATTGGACAAAAACTAAAAGTATTGTGTTTGGATCAAATTCTAAACTTAAACTTAAACCAAAATTAAATTTGTCTGTAAAGAGTGTGGCTATTGAACAGGTAGAGGACGTTAGACTTCTTGGAGTTATTCTAGACAATAGGCTGAAGTGGTTAAAACAGACAGAAAATATGGTAACAGTTATGGGAAGAGGCCTATCAGTTATTAAGAGATGTGCAAAATTTTTACCACAGTATTGCATCTCTCAAGTTGTGCAAACAATGGTTCTTACTCATTTAGACTACTGCCCAGTGGTATGGTCAAGTACATCAAGTAAAAATTTAGAAAAATTACAGTTAGTCCAGAATAGAGCTGCAAGACTAATTCTGAATTGTAAGAGAAAGGTTAATATTATGAGAATCCACAACATTTTAAGTTGGCTACTGGTGAAGGACAGGGTAATTCTTTCTCTGCTATGTTTTATAAGAAACATTTCAGTATCGAGAAATCCAAGTGTATTGTACTCTAAACTTTTGTATAGTAATGCTGGTCATAATTTTAACACCAGGCATGCATTAATGGGATATTTTTTGCTTCCTGTTTCAAAAACTAATGTCAAGCAATGGACTGTAATGTATAGAGGAATGAAAATATGGAATAAATTGCCATCGGATATTACATGTTTTTTATCAAGTAAAATTAGGTTTAAAAAATTATTAAAGAAATATTAATGGTACAGTACACAGTAAATTGCTGATTTTGATGTTTTGAATGAATTTTGGGTTTGTATGTTTTATTGTATTGGTTTTTCATTGTTAATGTAATGTAATTTTGTTTCTGTTTTTTATTTCTGTCGGACCCCAGGAAGAATAGCCACTACCTTGGTCGTGGCTAATGGGGATCCAAATAAACAAACAAAAAAATCCAATCTGAGTTATACTAAATATTGTCCTTGCTCTCCCAAGCCTTTCATTGGGGGTTAAGCAGGTGTTTGTTGTCAACAGTTCAAAAGACGTTTAATAAAGTGCCCGCATCTGTAATAAAATGTCCCTCAGACGGGTTGAATAAAGGCCCCCTGTAGTGAATCCATTGGTTTATGTAAGATAAATATCCAGATTTCAAATGTAATAAACACTTTTGTAATAAACCGTAAGACGTGCAGGTGGATGTCGCAGTTCGTGGTTAGTGACAAGCGAAAGAGAACAAAACAAAATGCTGGTCACGAATTAGAAGCACAGAACGAGGATTTGTAAAGAAAAACCTCGGATGATTTCAAAATAAGCCAAGAGGAGATTGGTTTTTCACTGCTAAACTAAGGAATCTTTTCAATACAAAATAGTATACAGTATTCAAAAATATATATAGTATACAAAAAGAAGTGCAATATAAATATACAATTATTTAAAATATGCTATATTACATGCCTTCTGAAGCCATATTATATTTGAGAAGTATGGTATAAGTTATCAATGTTATGCAGATGACACACTGACATATCTTCCTTTGAAACATAAGAATGGATTAGACCCGGTGGCCACCCTAAGGATGTCCCTAAATCTTTTATGTCTGAATGAGAGTAAAACCAAGATTGTGGTGTTTACCCCTTCTGATACACATTGTATACCAAATCTAAATCTTGGTGTCCTAGCACCTTTTATGTGAAGCCATACATGAAAAATCTGGGTGTGTTTTGGATAGTGACTTAAAGCTTGATAGACAAGTCAATCAAGTTGTAAAGTCAAGCTTCTACCAGTCGCGAACACTGGTAAAAATGAAGGGAAGTTTCTTTATTTTATTAATTTTGAAAGCGTAATCCATGCTTCTATCACCACGAGGCTTGATTAACTCTCTTTATTTGGGAATTCCAGAGTCCTGACCGGAGCTCAAAAGTGTGAGCATTACCCCTGTCCTGCAGTCACTGCATTGGTTACCTGTGCACTACAGGATTGGTTTTAAAGTGCTCTTATTGGTTTTTAAGTCTTTAAATGGTAGCACCCTCTTATCGCTCTGATCTAGAACACCAATCTGCAAGAGCCCTTAGGTCTGTCAATTTAAGGCTCTGAGTGGTTCCTAGAACCAGACTCAAGTCTAAGGGTGATCGAGCATTTGCCATAGCTCCTCCGAGACTTGAGAATAGTCTTCATACAGAAATCAGAACCAGCCCCTAGACGGTCCGTTTTTAAATCTAGGATAAAATCATTTTTATTTGATCTGGCTTATTATTCATGATTTGCTTTGCCTTGTGTCTTGCAGTTTTATTTGTGACCTTGTCTTTGTTTTAATTCTGTTAATGGTTACTTACTTTGTACAGCACATTGGTCAACGGTAGCTGTGTTTAGTTGTGCTTTAGAAATAAACTGAAATTGAAATATAATAGCTTTGTGTGATGAACAGACATAATTTATTTAGTTGAAAATCCATTATTCACTGACAACTCTGCCATAGGTTAATTCTTGTTTGCATATTTGCATATTCAGACTTGACATTTGAAGATGTGACAATAGTGATGCCAAATGGCATTGGTTCTTGTAGGTTTCATATGCAACCGCAAGGCTCCAAGGCACCAATTTCACGAGTTCACCCTTACATCTAATCTGAAGGCAAATAGTAGGCATATTTTGGCGTGCTGTCCTGGGGGAGGGGTCCGGGCCCGGAGCATAGCCCGAACCTAAATAACTCCCCCTATCCCTAATTTGGGATAAATAGATTAGAAGTGAGGAGTTGGGGTGGAGGAGGGTTGCCGAAAAACTGTCGTGGGACAGTAGGTAGGAAGACTGGATATATATACGCTTGCGTGCTATTTAAGATGATTAGCTAAACGAGATGCACCTGTGCCAAATTGGATGATTATCTGATCGTGCTTCTCCCGAACTTTGTTAATAAAACCACATATGCAGAAGTTTAAATACAAGTTGAGAGCTGTGGAGAAGTGCAAGCTTTTTTTTATTTATTTTTTATTTTTTAAAGTTAACTTAATTCAATAATGTTTTTGTTCATAACCATTTCAATAAAATGATTAAATTATTCACTGAACATAAGTACCGGTTTACTGTGGGAATTTTCATTTGTCAGCATGAGTCATAAGGTAACCTGACCTCAGAATTGCTAAAGTTCCTGGAAACTAAGATACAATTCAATACTCAGTAACAGTGACAATGCAACAGTTCAGTTGTTTGATCTATTAGTTTTAAGCCATTTTTATGCGGGAGAGTTACACTAGTTCTACGTTTATGTTGTTCAATAACACTGATTGGCTAATTCTGCTGTTTTTAAACAGAAATTAAAAAGGCCCTAACACACGCACCTGCAGAACCTCGGCTGATACGTGGAACCTGGAGAATGCATTTAAATTGATTCACCTAAAATGGGCCATCTGGGACAGAGACACAATGAATCCTTAGCTAAAACATAAAAAAAAACTGAGGAAACAACAGCTCACTGTTGTTATCTTCCCAGAAGAGTCTGGCAGTTTAAGAGCCATCTGATGCAGAACTGTATGAAAGGAAGTACTAGAAAGGAGTTTCATATTTTTGTGTATGTGCCAACAAACAGGGTAACAAACTGTAACATGTAAGCTGATACATTACTAAATGGTTGCAACACATCAAGGAACTGTATTTCTGTGCAATAACATGTTTCTTACTCAATAAGAGCCTGCTATTTAGTTCAACTGCATTGAAATATTTGTGTACTAAGACAATAAAATAATAATAATAATAATTTCTACACAAACATTCTTTTTTTCTGTGTAAACTGGGTTCTTTATTATGCTACATTGACATGGGTCAATGCTTTTTGGTTGAGGAATTTAATGTTGCACAATTACCGCAAACACAAACAGAAAACAAAAAAAGCCTGTTTGTGTAATGTTTTTGTTTACATTTGATGACTGAATGATTAAAAAAAAAGTGATTCTTCTCGTTCTCTTTTTTTTTTTCAAGGGGTGATTCTTCTCAATGATTCCAGCTCCTTGATGGTTCTTTTAATAATTATTTTGGTATTGTTAAGAAACAAATATTTGGGGGGAAAAACACTAAAAGAGTCACAAAAAAAGAAACGGCTCAGAGTCATTTGCTCAGGAATCAGACTGCGTTTGTCATGCATGTGCATTTTAATTCATTAAAAAGAACTGGACTATAAGTCCCATCTGTTCAGGAATCAAGGAAACTAAGATTCTATTCAAAACTCTGCATTGACAATGGTAACGAATCAGTCATGAGGGCTAGTTATGTGGGCAAGTTAAATAAAGTGTACACTAGCTGTAGATTATTATTATTATTTTTAAACAGGTCGCACTTTGCTTTTGATTCACTAGAGAAATTATTAATTGCCAATCTTTCATTTGCGAATCAAACCACAATGGTTGCACTATGTGTTTTTGATTCGCTAAAATAATCATTAGAATCATTAAAATGGGAATCAAACTTGCTCATAAGAGTCATTCAGTAACACTTTATTTTAAGGTCCAGTTCTCACTATTAGCTAACTAACTACAACTTTTGTCTCAGTAAAGTCCTTATTATGGCTCAAAAATTGTTGTAAAGTTTAGGTAATGGATGAGGTTAAGGATTTAGAATATGGTCATGCAGAATATGTGCTTTAAGTACTAATAAAGTGTTACCAGTCAATGCTTTTGGGAATTGGACTAAACTGGTCACACATATGTTTTGCATTGTATTTTGATTCAGTAGCATTACAGTGGTGCAGTTGAAGAAGTAGGTAACACTGTCAAGCGTATTTTAACACATTGTTTCTGCATCTGTGTACAAGTGCATGCAACTAAGAACAGTTGCTCTTGCTAGTTTCAGTATGTCTCAGTAGCACAGTCCAAAAATTACCACAATACCCTTTCTCTTTCTAATTGCCCTTTTCTTGACATTACCAAGTCATTCAGCTTAGCACACTTTAGTACTACCTGTCAGATGACTTTTACTGTCGTCCCTCATGAAAACATTTAGTGATGGGAAAGTGACCTGTAAGAGCTCGGTGTGGCTGAAAGATGAGAGCTAATCTTGTAAAGCCTTTTAAAGCCTGCTATCATGAGGTGAGATCGTGATCTCAGTGATATATGCACTTTTAATAGCTTTTCCAGTGGATGACATAGAGTGTAGCATAAGCTCCGGTGAGAATATTCTAGTCTCACGAAAACCAAGTTTCATTTACAGCAAAGGGTAACCAGTCTCCTCTTGCCTTATATCGCAAATCCTAGCTTTTTGTTTTATAAAGTTTTGTACTTCTAATTGATGACTAGTGTTTTGTTTTTTTTTCACTCCTCTGCCTTTCTCTGTTCATCACTTCTCATCAGAGGTTACACTACACCTACGCCTTCCGCTGGATATTTTTCATACACAAGCACATTTAATTGCTTTAGAAGGCCTTTTTAACCCCCCAGAGCCATGTGGAGCACTTTTTATAAGGCTTCAAAATCTCAAGCACCAAACATCTGATTTTTTGGGCAAATCTATCTGAAATCCATTTAATTTCTTGTAGTGTGAGTAGCAAAAAAAAAAAAAAAACTCAAAACTTATCAAATCCAGTCAAAACTTGATCAAGACACACAAACACAGATTTAGCAATCCTGCTGGAAATGCTGTGGATCTATATTTAAAGATATGCATTTGGCAAATGCTTTATCTAAAGTGACCTACATTGCATTCAAGGTATATATCTTAACAATTCGTGCATTCCTTGGCTTTGTCAATATGACAGCATACTCTACTCTTTCAGTTGTAAATCTTTCTTACCTTTTACTACATTAGCTATGGTTTAAACTATTCTAAAATTTACCACTGAAAAATAATCATAATGAATTTGTTGACTGCTCATGCATTCAAATTTACATCCCCACACTTGTGCTTCATAGTGGTCACTGCAGCTGTTACAATATACCAACTGGACTAAAGATGGCTTTCCCGGAACATATATAGAAGACCTTTGACTCCCTTCACTCACTTCAAAAAGTTCTCAGGGTGGTTTTGTGAGAACTGCTTGATTCACATCCTTATCAGATGAAAACAAAACACGCAAACCACACTGTTGCAGTACTGGCAAAGTGAAAGCTAATTTTACTCATCTTTTGCTTTTATTTTAAACCCAAGATTAGTAGTATGAATCAATCTAATCCGACAAATCCAAGAACACATTCTGTCCTTTCATATAAATCTGATCAAGTTATATAGGTAGACAATAGAAAAAAAGTCATCAGCATTATAGAAACCTAAATGTTGCCAGTGCAAACACAAATACCTACATGAATTCAAAACAGGTCCTATTAGACACGCTGATTGTCATCGGATTTCCTCCTTGGTGATCGGGCAGGTCTAAGAACATGAAAGTTCTCAAACAATCTTTCTGCAAGCAGTCTGCATGTACCAGGCTACTTGGAGCCTGTTCACAAACAACCATGAGACAGTAAACATGTGGTCTGTGATACAGAAGCAATGAATACACATCCTCTAAACACAAGTGGTTTGATGTTTTTGAAGACAAAGTCACTGTCTGTATTTACAGACACAGAAGCAAGCAGCCCTGATGGGATTTCTGAAGATTCCAATCTTTTCTTTGACCTGTCACCTCCACTGTACAAGTAACAAAAATATTTACACCAGATCGAAACGATTTCATAATGTTTAGCTGAAAGCAAGAATCATAAGCACATATTCCAAGTAACTGCAATACCCAATTACCCAATATATGTATGTGTGTGTGTGTGCGTCTGTGTGTGTATACATATCTCAAGTAAAGTGTATTGCGAAGTATGACAGACTGGTGATGAAAGACTTCCCTAACCACATCAGTTTCCATTTCCTTTTTGCATTCAAAGAAGCTTATTGAGTAACAAAGCCTTGCATTATTATTAATTTGGCTATTGGTTTAATGGCTCTAATTCACTTTACACATTGAGCTCAGCTGTCCAGGTAAATGAAAATGGAAATAGCCAGAAATCCACAAGAGCAAGTCTTTTGGACTCTAATTATAAAACAAAGACTCATTGTGAAAAATGCTGATGAAAGCCCACCACCACCCCAAATAGTTCATCTATGCAATTTCATCCACACAGATCTCTCAGTAGATCTCATTACCTTTTTATAGAACACGAAGCAATAAGCATCCTAAATCAACATCATTACAGCATATGGAGCCTGTTCAAACTCTTCACAACTGTATCTGTGGCATTAACTGAACATCTCGACACAGTTATAAAATAAAGAAATATCTGAATGCAACTGCCATCTTCTGACATTCTAAAAAACCTAAACACCAACTAAAGCTGCAGAAGGTGAGATATGGGAAAAAGTGTTTGCTCCTCTCTCGGGTTAGACAGAGAATAAAAATATACGTTTTATCAGAACACAGCAGAATATTACAGGAACATTTTAATATCGGTACACAGCCATTTCCGACTCTGATAGAAAAAAGGAAATAAACTTATGCAGTAGCAGTATTCATGACTGATGAAGTGTTGTTCCAAAAGTATCCATGACAACATGCTAATGCTTATTATGGGATGAAAAAAGCTAGATGTTTGGCAGGAACACAATAGTGCAGCACTGGATATTGTAACCTCATTTGCACAGTGAGGCAAGCTTGAAAACACAAAAGAGTATCATGCTACTGAATGAATACTATATTCATGTACCATGGATTGGTTTACATGTTCTCCAAGGTACTTTCGAAGAACACTGTGGTATTTTCATAGTAAATAGAAATGGTACCTCCCTTACAAATAATACTGTACAATGGTAGTAGCTGCATCAGAAGGCAATACCGTGGTAATCTGACACATACCTCTGCACTAAAAACTTCATTTCATTTTTGATGTGGACAATACCAAGGCTTCTGGACTATGGTAGTCCTCACAGTACTTTCAAGTACCATATAAATATGATAAATACCATAGTACATAGGCCATCGTTTATTACCACTATTTCATATTACCAAGGTACTGTATCTTGGACGTGTACCAAACTACATTTTCCACACTGGAATAGTGCAGATCCATTTATAGTCCTAGACCCTGAAGGGATTTTCAAGAGCAGGATCAACATACTGATTTTAATATACTAAATATAGTCTGCTTTGAGTCTCAAGTACTAAACCAAACTGAAATTTGCATCATTATGAATTTTGGATACAGTTATGAGCACCAGATTCATATATTATATTCTAAAGTGAACAAATGATCTGATGTCTGAGCACCGCCTGAGCAATGTAATTCACTACATGGAGTAGGCCTATCTGATTTGAACAAAAAAAGACAACTAGAGGCTGAGGCTGTAACTGTATGGTGATCATTTCTAGCAGAACAAATGTGACCTGAATTGCACACAGAATAAACCCCATACAGATCAATATTTTGGGGTCAGAGTTTCCTCCCTAGCGGCAAAATATCAGAGATATGAGAAATAGTGTGTAATCCCTTTACCAAACCACTATTTTTATGAATAACTAATTTAGAATATTCTGGATAGCATCCTCCTGATACGGCTTCAAAAATTACAGGAAAATAAAATAAAAGTGCCACAATGCTCTGCCAGTCTCTGATGTTCTGTGCTTTACTCACAGGCTTTGATTCGAAAGCAACCAATAAGCTATTCTGTACAAAAACATAACCACTCCAAAAATAACTCTAGAAAAGTCCAATGACACAATACATGAAGGACTGACTTGTCATTTTTCCTTGTGTGTAACACACATGATGGCTTCTGATCTTCTCAGCTGAGGGCTCCAAGAGAACTGTTCACTAAGGGCTGGTTTATTTGTTCAGAGACAAAAAGAGCTGCGCATTTCTTTTCCATTAGTCAAGAGTCTACACACAACAAACATCCCCCACCGACAGCAGTGTCCTGTGTGTCTCACACCCAGAAGGACAAATCTCACCTCTCTAACCACAGCACTGACTCTGAACCTACAAACTTCTGGCCAAATGACCTGCCCATAATCTATAATAATGCTTCCGGTAGTGTTGCTCTCTCACATCAAAATGCATCAACATATTTATTTAAAACATGTTCACTGGAGAAAGTAAAACTATGGACAAATGACAAATATTTTAGCTTGAAAAATAATTTTGAAGTTATCTTGATGGATTTGTTTCTTGCACATACACAGATTTTTGATTAGCAATGTTCATTTGATGGACTGAAGTCATGTGGATTACCATAATGTGATGTATTTATCAGCTGTTTAGCTATCATTCTGACAGCACCCATTTGCAATTTTATGTGTATTAACTTCAGTGGTCAGTGGACACATATTTCTTCATACAACCTTGAAAGAATATTGAGAATATCAAAATATTGAAGGTTTTTGCCCACTGGTTACTAAAAATGCAGAATTAAACACCACAACATGACACATTATTTAGCAAGTTTTCAAAAGCTCCTCCCAACGCTGTCTCCTTGCTTATTAGTATTTTACATAGTCCATCTAGTCACCCAAATATATGGTAAAATAGGGATACAATGAGAGAGGGAGTGTCCTCATCAGTTTAAACAAGATATTAACCCATAAACATGCAGCAACGTGAGCAACTTAAAATGGATTAGCATCTTATGAGGTGCATGAGGCAAAGGACTCAGATATCACACTTTTGAAGGTGCTGACCACCAAATGCTTGAGCTATGATGCGATCTAGTGAGACATATCTTAGCCACCATCGCACAATACATTCAATCCTTCTGAGTACGGCAGTTGCTCTGAACCCAATATGTTACTTAGGGGTGAAAGGCACGAGGTGACATCAAAAAAAGTTGAAAAGTTGAAAAGGTCATCGAAGTTTGACCCATAATACAAATATATTATACATATAACCCACCCAATCGTCTCAATTACATCTCAATTCAGTTTAGCAAAGCAAAAACTTTCACAGAAATACCAGTCTGTGGCTGTGACCCTGCTACCAGTATACTCTATATATAGAGTATAGAGTATACTCTAGCTCAGACCTGCTGACCAGTGAAATCACTGTAAGTCCAGCATTCATTAATATTACTATACCCTGGCCTACATTATTCAGAATGCTTCCCAGAGCAAGACATTAAACTCTCAGTGATGCAGAAAGCCAAAGCCACACAGGTAGAACAAAATGCCTTATAGCACAAGCACAGTCATTAAGTTATGAAGGTGACCTATTCTACCTAAAGAGTTGAGATCAACAGGAATTAGAGCTGGTAATTTAATCTCAGGAGAACAGAGATGGGTTGGGAGTTACATCTGGGACATTTCTATGACATGAGACAACAAAGAAAGCTGTTTGAAGTGACTGTATTTAAAAGTTAATTGTATTTTCTTGTGTTTGATGATCTTATACTCATGGAAACCTATTGGAAGGGATAACTGTATCATCTCAATTGATATCAATGAGATTACATGCAAGTTACCTACTGAGAAAAGGAGCCCAGTGATATTACAAGTTACAGTGTCATTGTATCAAACTGTACTCAAATTTACCAAGATACCAAATGATCAAAACATTTCATAACTTAATTAATTTGTATTAATTATTAAAAGGATACTTACATGTATAGTATTATCCACAAAAATGTATCACAAGTGACAGTAAAATCATGAATAATATTTTTGAACAATCGCTGTTCTTTTGAATATCAATACTGAAAAGCATCAATAAAATTGTTTTGAGTACTGAATCATTTACACAATTTTTTTGTGCTTAATAGGGTATTATGTTGTCAACTTCACAACATTCTAATGTCAAACTCTATTGACGCTCATGTCTTGCGTGAAGAGCCACTGGCTGCCTGTAGAGTTTTCAGTCAACTATGAGGTTCCTTAGCAGGCTGCTGCCAATGTAAGCAGTAGGCAATTAGCCTTTTTCTTTATATCAACAGATCAATAACTGTCCATTTTTGGCTCCTCTTTGGGGGCTGAGTCTGAAATCTACCAGCCTATTGAATAACCACCAAAAACAAGTGGTGATGAGAAAGTCACATGATGAATCAAATCTCTACACAAAAAGCTTTTTCACAAGCTGAGGAGGGAAATACTAATATACATTAGGTGCACAGCGTCATTTACACAAATACTAAACAACAGCAAAAAAACTAAGAAACAGTTATGAAAACATCAAATATGAAGTTAATTGTTAGGGATACACCGATACCCCTTTTTCTAGTACTCGCCGCATACAGATACTTTTATATTAAGTACTTGCCAATACAGAGTACCAATACCGATATTTTTATTTTTGTTACTTGCCGATAACGCGTACCGATACCGATATTTTTATTGCATTTGGAATTTTTTTTAAATATTGGGTACAGAAACCAAAAGAGTATGTATAATGTTAGCTGGTTGACTTAATTTATTAAATAGATACAGTCAAACCAAAATGTATTCAGACACAGTTTATTCTCTATAGTTTAGAAGATGGTAATAAAATAATAAGAACTCATAGTTAAACTGTGTAAGAACAAATTAATCTTTATAATGGTAGATAACTTTGATAGAAAGGTAAAATTATTCAGACAGCTGTTATTATGACAGTATTTACACAACTTTTTTTTTTCTGGTAGTGCACTGTTTGAAGAATTTTTGGGTATAATTTGTCACAGTTTACTTTATTTTGCTATCCTCACTTATATAAATAAACTATAGTGTCCTGCACCCACTAGTAAAAAAAAAAAAAAAAAAAAGATAAAATTATATCTAGTCTCTGAAAAGGTTTTGGTTTAACTGTATATCCTTCGGTTATTTCTTCGGTTATCCTACTTAATTGTTATCCTACTTAATTATTCCCATTAAAATATATTTTACAAGTTTTTGTTACTTTCTTTGTTCATGTTTTTATATGTTATTTAATAGCATTAGAGCTGCTTCTGTGCAGCTAATTAGTACTGTAATGACGCACTTTGCTGTAATAATGAAGGGTACCACTCGTTATAAATCTCCTGTGATATTTTTCACGAATAGAAGTTGCCTTTTTTGTTTTTTCTTTTGTTTATATCTATACTATTACAAAATATACTATTGCAAATTACAAATTTTAATCACACAACGTTTTGGCCGAAACGTTGTGTGATTAAAAATTTTAATTTGTAAGTTAAGATAGTGTGCGGGAGTTCCTTATGTTGACACGACCTACCTTTCTACGCACTTATTACTTACAGGTGTGCAATGGAGTTCGTTCACTGTTTTGTTTTTATCTGAAATGTGCTGAGATTATTATTCCAAAACCACTCATATAATGCAGAAACAATCAATGTTTTTGTCTGATTGGTTGATTGGAATGTTGTTCCAGGATCAACAAGTATGGACATACAGGACATAAGATATGATAAAATACACACCTGTAGATAATGTATATATATATATATATATATATATATATATATTTGTTGTTATTGTTGAAATGGGGATATATGTTGCCTGTTAGTGATGTTTATTCATGGGCCACAACAAAACAAGTTATAATACGTATATTAAAGGAAGTGTCTTCTTATTTACTTAACCTTACGTTAAAAAAAAAAAAAAAAACACTTGAAGGAGAACTGTATCTTTTCAATACAAAATAATATACAGTGAAGCTTAAAAAAAAACAGTAAAGTAAAACAGATTGTGGTGTTTACCTCTTCTGATACACACTGCATACCAAATCAAAAATCTTGGTGTTCTAGCACCTTCCATGTGAAGCCATACATGAAAAATCTGGGTGTGTTTTGGACAGTAACTTAAAGCTTGATAGACAAGTCAATCAGGTTGTGCAATCACTGCAATCAGTTGTGAACACTGGTAAAAATGAAGTGAAGTTTCTTTCTTTTACTAATTTTGAAAGTTTGAAATGCTTCTAACACCACGAGGCTTGATTATTGTAACTCTCTTTATTTGGGAATTCCAAAGTCCTGACCGGAGCATATTACCCCTGTCCTTCAGTTACATTGGTTACCTGTGCACTACAGGATTAATTTTAAAGTGCTCTTATTGGTTTTTAAGTCTTTCAAGATTCAAGATTTTTATTCGTCACATACACGATTATAGAGAGCATATAACCAGCAGTGAAATATGAGTCAGTTCCGCTCCATGGACAGTGCAATTATTAAAGAATACAACACAGATGAAATATACATAAATATAGGTATGAAAGAATGAAATAAAAGTAAACAATAAAAATAAAATAATAAACTATAATAATATGTATATTATAGAATTAAATATAGAATAAAATGTAATCTGCATGAAAGTATACTCTAGTCTTAAATATTAAGATACACAGAATTGTACAAGAGGCAAATGTGCAAACAGGTAGTGTCAGTTTGACAATGAGGTAGAGAATAATGAATGTCTTACTGATTAAGTGAATATTAAGTGGAGACATGTAGATGTTAAGAGGCTGGTTTTGAGTTTAGGAGCCTGGGGGAAGAAACTCCTAAATTTCTCAGTTTTTGCCATCAGGGTACAGAAGCACCAGAAGGCAACAAAGTGAAAAGATGGTTACTGGGGTGGATGGAGTCCTTGATGATTTATATATATATATATTTGTGTGTGTGTGTGTGTTTAGGATCCTTTACTTAAATAGAAATAGAAAATAAAATGTTATGTTCACATTTTGTTTACTACCCATTTGCTAATCCAACTCAAATAGGACTAGTTTACCCTAAATAAGTTATGTAAATCTGTTTCATAGATGTAATTTGTGATTTTAACCCTGGTCAAATTAACAAACCAGTGTTTTTGAGTCGACAAGGTGTTCTTTGCTCTGCTTTAGAATTAATAAAATGTTCATACAAATCTCTACTATTCGAGATGTCAGACTTCTGAACTTCTGAATATTAGGATTTCCTGCTCCATTCTAATGAAAAATAATGTATTTAATAAATGTATGTATTAATTTGTTTATAATTCAAAATTTATTACATTTGGAAATGTTTTGATCTTTTGATATCTTGGCAAATTTGAGTACAGTTTGATACAATGACTCCGAAACTTGTAATATCACTGGGCTCCTTTTCTTAGTAGGTAAGTTGCACGTAATCTCATTGATATCAATTGAGATGATACAGTTATCCCTTCCAATAGGTTTCCATGAGTATAAGATCATCAAACACAAGAAAATACAATTAAGTCTTAAATACAGTCACTTCAAACAGCTTTCTTTGTTGTCTCGTGTCATAGAAATGTCCCAGATGCAACTCCCAACCCATCTCTGTTCTCCTGAGATTAAATTACCAGCTCTAATTCCTGTTGATCTCAACTCTTTAGGTAGAATAGGTCACCTTCATAATTTAATGACCGTGTTTAATAACTTAATGACTTGGGAGACTTTGGCTTTCTGCATCACTGAGAGTTTTAAGTCTCGCTCTGTGAAGTATTCTGAATGTAATGTAGGGTATGGTAATAGTTTTTGATTCACAAGTGAGCATCCAAAGCTGACATAATAATAATTAAGTTGTCAGGAGAAGCCTTTCACACACCTCCACATTTGAGAATGCTTTACACATGACTCACTATACAGGTTTACTTGAATGTAGTTGATCTTAAATGCCCTGATACCAAAGGCTGATACCACATACAGTAGCATGTGATAAGTGCCATATTCAGAAAAACTTTTAGGCTTTCAACCAGAGTTAGGTGCTTCTACAACCTTGTTAATCGGTTATCATTTCCCACTGATTTTAGGAATAAATTATGGGTAGGGTTAGGTTTAGGGGTAGGGATTGGGTTAAGTCTATATTTTTGGACAATAATGTTTTTCCAGGATCATCAGAAGGTGTTGATCCAGTAACATGTCTTACTTGGCAAAATCACGGCGACTGTACAAATACATGCACGCGTTGTGCGTGTTTTGCTTGCTTGAGTGTTTCTAAATTATATGAATGGCTTTGGAATATAAATCTCAGCACGTTTTAGATTAAAAAAAAACAAAAAAAAAAAACTGACTTATATTTTTGAAAAATATCACAGGAGATTTATAACAAGTGGGTCGTGGGTAAGCAGCTCTAATGCTATTAAATTACAGATAATGAACCATAGAGCAAAAACATGAACAAAGAAAGTAACAAAAACTTAATGGGCATAATTAAGTGTGAAAATAACCGAAGAATATACAGTTAAAGCAAATCATTTTCAGAGACCAGATATAATTTTATCATTTTTTTACTAGTGAGTGCAGGACACTATAGTTTATTAATATAAGTGAGGATAGCAAAATAAAGTAAACTGTGACAAATTATATCCAAAAATTCTTCAAACAGTGCACTACCAGAAAAACTGATAAAACATTTGGGACCAAAAATTATTCAGACCAAGTCTGGGGAAAAAATGAAAGTTCAGGTTTGCATGAACCTGGATGATAGCATGCCCAGGAGACTATAGACAGTCATTAAGGCTAAGGGTTGCCCGACTAAGTATCGATAGTTGTGTAAATAATGTCATACTAAAAGCTGTCTGAATAATTTTTGGTTGATTGTAATACATTACATACCTTTCTATCAAATGTATCTAACATTATTAAGATGAATTTGTTCAGACACAGTTTAACTATGAGTTCTATCATTTTATTACCATCTTCTAAACTATAGAGAATAAACTGTGATAATGTGAAATGCTGAAGGTGTCTGAATACATTTTGGTTTGACTGTATATATTTACAGTTTTTTTCAACTGCTTACACACATTTTCCAAAGTTTTCCTTTTTTTTTCAAAACTTAACACACAAATTAAAGAATTGCACACACAAGATGCAAAATGCCTCACATCTCTTTCAAAATTAAACACCACAGTCAAAATATCACAAACATATTTCAAAAGCAAACATTTGTCTTACGTTGTAAACACCTTTACCATAATGTTATATTTTTGATTATGTCATATACGCACTGTTATTCAAAACCTAAAGCGCTTCTTTTAAAAGCTCACATGTACATGATTGAATGTAATTGGGAGAGAGCTGTTAAATATATAAAGTAAAGACAAAAGCTAAATTTAAACCAAACTTTATTTTATTTTTATTTTTTTGCTCTTTGTGATTGTAAATGTAGTATTACTGTAGTACACAGTTTGAAAAGAAAAAAATATGTAGTGTTGTAGCATGTAGTGTAAAACCAAACAAAATGTGTGTGCTTGCATGTGGAGATGGTTGGGTGTATCTAGGCTCCATCTCTCCTCTGGGCTGGGTCTACCCAACATACGTCATCCATGTCACATGCTATATTCTCTCTTGATACCTTACCAAACTGTGACCATTGCAATGCACTGTAATAAATGAATGCAAGGGTACTACAGTAAAATATATTTATTATAGTATAGGCCTATTGTTTGTTATGGTAAAAAAGCCATTATGTGTACATTAGAACATACATTACATTAGATCGTTACCGGTTCTCATTTCTAAAGGTTCGAATTATACCTGCCACAGTAAATCTACTCAAATCAGGCAGGACTCTCCGTCCAACTTCTCTCATTGTTAAACCAATGGTTTATCACATGATCGACTACTGTAGCCCTAATCTCATTCAAGACCACTCTTCTTGTTCCTTGTCCTTCTCAATTTCTGACTCGTCCTCTTCCTCCCCTTGCTCCCCTTCCAACTCCTCTTAGTCGAACTCGTCCTCTGGCTCTCCCTCCAACTCCTCTTACTCTGTCTGCATTGTTTGCATCCATTGTCCAAAACCTATTACTTGACCTTGGGCCTATTTATAGGCCACTACTAAAGTTATGATTGGTTGTTGTTAAGTAAAGCAACAAGTGTTTGCACATGTGAGGAGTTAGTGTGAAGCACTGATGAATTAGTGTGGCATTTTGATTGGTTGTGTTCATAAAAGGAAATCAAGAAAGTTCCTCTCAGATTTTTGTGTGTTGCATAAAAAATTGTGTGTTGTGTTTTGCAAAAAGTGTTTAACGAAATTGAAAACTGAGTAAAAGGCCAAACTTTTGTGTATGGTTTTGCAGATTTAGTGTGTGGTTCTGATGTTTGAGTGTCAGGTTTTAGAAATTGTGTGACAAGTAATAATTTTGTGTGTAAGCAGTTGAAAAAAACTGTAATAAATTAAGTCAACCAGCTAACATTATACATACTCTTTTGGTTTCTTTACCCAGTATAAAAAAATACAAATTACAAATGCAATAAAAATATCGGTATCGATACTCGTTATTGTAAATAAAAATATTGTATCGGTACTTGGTATCAGCAAGTACCAAATATAAAAGGATCGGTATCGGGTGAGTACTGGAAAAAGTGGTATCGGTGCATCCCTATTTAGCAGTACTTAATAAAGTTATAATTAATGTATTCTATAATTGTAGTAGCCTACTGCAATGTTTATCACTGCAATACTAGTCATTAAATACTGTGAAGTATTCAGTAAACAATCTTGTAGATTCTTTCCAAAGATAGTCTGTTTAGACTTGAAAATGTTCCTTGAAAATGTTTTCACTCAGGTCCTATAACTCAACTGCCACATGCATTCTTTCTTCTGAACTGGCTATCTTCGTGACAAAAGAAAGAAGTGCCGATATTTAGTCAAGCACAGTGACTCATTAACCACGTTAATTAGCTGATCCAGAGTGTGATGGATGGATTCCAAAATAAAATGTCACTATGAACACCAATTCATCCCTTTCACTACTAACCTGGAAATTTGAGTCATTCTCCCCAGTTAGTGTTGGAGGTGAGGCGACAGATGGGGCGTTGTTATTCGAAGGAACGGTTATTGTGAATCCTCGAAGGCACTCCTAGACTAAAGATTTATCTGCTTGAGTGACGCAATAAGATTCAAGATCAACTACATTCAAGTAAACCTGTATATGAGTCATGTGTAAAGCATTCTCAAAAGTGGAGGTGTGTGAAAGGCTTCTCCCGACACCTTAATTATTTTAATGTCAGCTTTGGATGCTCACTTGTGAATAAAAAACAAACAAGTGCTGCAAGTATTTTGAAGTTTGTTTGCTAGTTGGAACTAAATAACAGTATAAAAGTTTGGCCTTAAAGTTTGTGTCGCCGCTGAGGTGACTGTTAATCAGACGTGACTGATGTCCTCTTTCAAACTGGAAGAAAATGATGGCTGACGATACACTTCCTGTTTGAGATAGCGCTGTGTGCTTTGACCGATGTTGATATTTAAGGTGTCATAAACATTCATAGTGCACATTTTGGTGTAAGTGAATAATGAAGTAATTAGCTAATAAATCTAGACCTAAATAAGATAAGTAAACTACAATACTACTCCCTGGTGGAAGACAATCATCATGCATTATTAACTCGGAGCCTTTTGTTTGTCATACTTGAAAACCAGTAAAAAATAAAATAAAATAAAATAAAAAGAGTTTTGTGCATTTTATTGTTTTTCCGTGTCCTTATATTGGTTGAAGTATAAGAAATAAATGGAGGAAAAAATATATATATAATATATATTAGCCAAACTTTGTACAAAGATGATTCTCAGCTGTTATGAAAGATATGACAGAATTATTTGATATACTACTGTAATTTGTATGAAATATCCATAAACTGGCATTCCTAATCTATACAATGTATTGATACACTGCATCTAATTTACATATTAATGTGTTATTGTGGCAAACCATAATAAAAATAATAATAATGGGAGTATTAAGAATATCTATTTCATTGGAATATTGGTCTATAATTTCTTTCCCTATGTGTATCTGCAAAATGTCTGATTGACATGCCATTTGTCCTGGTGTCTTCTACAGAAGACATGTATGAAAATTATCCCATTTCATAACAGTAAGTCATATTACGATTTTTGAAACATAAATTTTTCTGTGATGTAAAGAAAATAAGCCAGATTTAAATGATAATTACATAAAATTGAATATTTCCCTAAGAGTGCTCAATTTTGAGACCATGTAAAAGGTGTGTTGATTATCAAACCTCCAAATATTGATATCTCTAAAAAGCTCTTAATGTGCTCTGTACAGGACATCCAGACATAAAATTGTGGTATGTAGTCTCAGAGAAAGACACAAAAATATAATGTTCATACGGACAAATTTCTATGCCTGGTTTAAAGGCTACATGCAATGCATAGACAATGCATGAAATATACTTTACCATTTGACATCTACAGATTAATAGTGCAACTATATAGGCTATACATGTTATATGACATAATATTATTTTTATCCAATGTGGCTCACTGCAGCACTATGTTTGAGAGCAGTGGTGCGGTTTCTGAGACGCAACAATTCAAATCTCACCATCTGAGAGACAGAGTGACAGAGAGTGGGTGGCTTGTGGAGAGAGAGAGAGAGAGAGAGGTGTAGATGTGTAGCTAAAAATATGATGCAGAAGATTGGAAACTTTTTACAGCAAACTTGTGTATTAGTTAAACAAACTGGGGCATGGCAAGGCGGTTTTTGTGAAGACATGTTTCTTTCACTCTATAATCTTATTTATCATATTACATGGAATATGTGTACTTGAGATTCATTAGTCACAGGTGAAACTCGAGTTATAGAACACTGTCATCAAATTGGACACAAATGTAATGCCCTCATGAGTGCTGCTGTTAAAGCAAAAATACAATTCAATGTACAATGTAGCTTTTTTCTTAAATTTCTTAAATTGATGATAGCCTTATTGAAGTATAAAACAATATATGGACGTCTATATTAAATTAGAAAAATGCACAGTAGATATTTACCATGCATCTACTGACATCTCCTGGTTAAAATAAGAATGACGTCATCTAGTCAATCTTAAACCTAAATATTCCAGTTCTCTTCGTTTTCCAGATACTAATGGTATTTATGCTGACATATAATAAATATAAATGTCTAAAACAACTTTTGCCTTTAAAAAAAATATTGTACAATCGGAAGGAAAAATAAAAATACCTAATCAAGGGCGGAGCATTGGAGGTCTGACCAATCGCAAACTACAACTCCACTAGTCTTCCTTAAACGTCATTTGACTCCTCCCACTAGTTACAGTGCGAGAGTTTTGATTAGACTCAGACTGTGTTTGTATTTTGCTGATTAATCGGTAGCACTTTATTTTACAGTCCTGTTCCTCATATACATACTATGTACTTATTATAGTAATTACAATAACTATGTAATAACTAGGTACTAACCCTGAACCTACCCCTAAACCTAACCCACCCCATGTAGTTACCTTGTGTTACCAGAACTTTCTTAGATAAATACACTGTAAGTGCAATATAATTACATGTTAGTACACGTACTGTAAAATAAAGTGCAGCCGATTAATCTTATTGATAGTTTTATAAACTCTCATATTTTTGTATAAATGCAAGCTCTAAGGTATGAACAGAAAGGTATATGTTATATTTCATAGATGTTTTATAAATGTTGATGATAAAATATTGTTCAACAACCCATTCATTGTGCCAAGGAAGTAAAGCAAGGGAATTTTCATTCATATGATGAAAATATTTCAGTTGGTTTGAATCGAGGACAGACCAGACATGACTGGGCAAAATTAACAATTATGTTTTAAATACTTTTTAATTGAGCAGGTGAAACTAGGTTATTTGTCATATCAAACAATGCCCATAGAAACCAAGTTGGGTAATAGGACAAAAATAATTGCATTACATTTTTCCGTTCCTACTCAGAAATATGTTTCGTTCATGGTCATCTGATCCCAGACTTGACCGTAAAACAGTTAAAATTACTGGAGCTAATACTGGAATTGGCAAAGAAACAGCCATCGACCTGGCAAAGAAAGTTAAACCCTTACGAAAGGAAAATATATTTACCAATATATTTCTTAAAATATATTGTGATATATTGTAATATATTATTTTCCATTTTTATTTTCTAATATTTTATATATTTGAATACATTTAATAATATATTGATGATACATATATTATATAATATATTGCAAAATATACAAATGATTGCTTCTTTCAATATATTACAATATATTGGAAAAAATAAATATATATAAGAATATATGCCTAATTACATTATATTTTCCAATATACTGCAATATATTTTTGTTTCATAAGGGAACAGCCCTATTTCTATACAGTTTAATATTTAGATCATGTTTAGATGGAAAAATGCAGCCCTGATGGAATTTATGCTTCAGGAAAACAGGATGTAGCTGGCTGCATGCTTGACCTGGCAGATTCCAGATCGATCAGAGAATTTGCAGAGAAAATCAGTAAAGGTGAGATCACCTGGATACATTATAAATTCCTTTATAAAAGTCTTCCTTGTATAACACTACACTGATGAAACTGGGTTGTTTTTCAGAGGAAAAACTAGTTAACATATTAATCAATAGGCAGCACTGCTCTTCTTCCTGTAGGTCACTTCCTGTTGACGTATCTGTTATTGGATTTGATTAAAAGATCAACAATTGCGAGGATCATTAATGTCTCGTCCATGGCACACCAATGGGGGACCATCAAGAGGACATCAACAGTTAGAAAAACTATGATAAACACTAAATGTAAATATTATCTGCTTAAGCAGTTTTTATTATGTTTTTCATCGTTATTATTATTATTATTTTTTTTTATTATTATTATATTATCTTTTATTAATATATATATATATATATATATATATATATATATATATATATATATATATATATATATATATATATATATATATATAACTCTTCATTTACTATATATTGTAATACACGTTTACAGCTTTTGATTTCTGTCAAAAGCTTCAGTTGGATATATTTTTGATGGTCAACTGTCTAAACCAGAGGTGCCCAAGCTTTTTACTATGTTAATCTTAATTGAGGGCCATATGCTGAAAGTAAATATTATGCTATAAAAAAATATATTATATTACATTTACAAATAAACAAAATGACTTATAAACCAAGGAAAAAATTTAACAGATAAATGAAAAATATATACATATATTTTTCTTATTTTTCTTGTGATTTGGCATGAGGTTTGGACATCTCTGGTCTAAACCAACTTAATAGTACTAAAATAGAATATTATAACCAAAACATCTGTGCAGGGAGCTCAGACCACCATCTACTGCACCGTGGCCCCTGAACTGGAGACAGAGAGCAGCAAATATTACATGACAGTGGATATTACATGTCTAATATTGCAAACAGTGATACAAAATAGTTCTGATGTGGCTTTGTTTGACACTATTGTTGCTATAGAGCTATAAAATATTAAGTCACTTAGTCACTTAATAGTAACTTCTTATCACTTAGTCACTTAATATTAACTTCTTGTTAATCCAACTGTTCATCAAAATCAATATCACTTTTGCAACCATGCTGGTATTTGGAGAAAATAGTCATTCTTTGTGTGATATTAACTATATCAGATGATTAAAATATTAAAGACAAAAGGCACATGGGAGCATGTTTGACCTCTTATCTTGAATTTTGGGGTTATTCTAAATGTATTTTATAAATCATATGGACTAAATCATACAGTGAAAGTGTGAACTCTAAATGTGCATGCACAGTATCTATCCTACATTTCATGGTGTATGTGTAATAATGTTAAATTGCATATCATTTTAACAACAATTATGATATTATCATAGACAATATGTATCACACACCCCTAGGCTGTATCTGATTTGCAATAGAGCTTAATATGTCTCACCTATCCAGCCTCAGTCTGCCTATCTATTGTCAGAAATACTAATAGTTAATATTAAACACACTAGCATACAAGATCACTAAATATAACCAAATATGATGGAATTTTATACATGATGTAACATTGTAACACATTTTGGAGATTTTGGTCTCAGGCTGCTTAAATGTGTTAATTTTCTATATAATACAGGTACATATTTATGCACTAAATTATACAAGAAGTAAATGTCAGATTCATGTGGTTAAACAAAAAATGCACTAAGTATATGTGCATTTTTTAAATAAGTTAAAATAAAATGTTTACAATTTTTAAAATCATTTATGACCCAAGGAGAAGAGAATAATAAACACATATATTTTATAATATTTCTACATATATTTGTTTGTATCTGACTTACATATATTTTGAAAATTGTAAAATTGTTTACATAGTGTTTGCCCAAGAAGTGATTTGAATAATAATACTATAAAATATTTTTTTTCATTCACTACATTTTTTAAAAAAATAAAGATTATTCCAATCTTCCTTCATTATTCCAAAAAAATTATATCCAAAATATATAAAAAATTTAAGGAAAATATTATAGACTAAATTGGAATAATGAATGTAGAATAAATTGAAAATGAATAGTTATAACAAAAAAAGGAAGAAACAAACAAGATCCAATAAAATAAAGCACACACACACAAACACACAAAAGAGCTTCAAAGATGTCAGCACTCTGCTCTCTTTCACACTCGGTCGCCTTGACAATCTCTTATCTCAGCTCTCACCCAGATCCAATCACCATGACGACCTCTAATCAGCTCTGCCTTCCTGTGACCCAAACGCCATGACGACTTTCAGCTTCAGCTTTTGTCTGCTTGTGACCCGTCACCATGACAACAACGTGTGTCCAATATAGTGTGATGCAGGAGAACATACAAAACAAGTCACTAGCCTCATCTAGTGGACAACTGACAAGGCCTGTCATGTCTTGTGTCTCAGAATAAAAAGAAAAACTAAAACTCTCGTCAAATTCAAAAGTCCTAAAGAGATTATTTCAGCCAAACATATTAAGCCTATTAAAGACTAAATACACACATTTTAACTATTTTTATTGGCAGACATGAATAGCTACAAAAAGATTTGATGTATTTTAGTATTTTCTTGTAGTGCACATGCTGTTTTTTTTTTTTTTTTTTTTTTTTTTTGAAAATAAAGAGGATTTTCTGAGTAAGAACTGTATATTTTCATTCTTTACCACAGTGTTGTTTAGCATTTTTCATTTTTATGCATGGCCGGATATTACCATTTTAGTGAAAATATGATTTACTATTCAGACCTACTCTGTTTAGTTTCCTCAGTTTACCATGTTGTAAGCCTGTTGCTGCACACATTTGGCAAAAAACAACAACAACAACAACAAAAAAGCCGGTTGGCCCATACCTGACCTTTGGTCTCTGACGCCTTAGTATTGTTATGGCTGGAAGAGTATAGGTTAAAATCAAAATGGATGTTTATTGTTTGACATGTAATTTGCAAAACAATTTGTCACATGTAATGCAATATCGTGGTTAAGCTTGCTACAATTAAGTAATATAGCATTTTCATAAGAGGAACTATAGCTAAACACAAAACAATCATACATAAAAAATGTAAATGCAAGCTACATTTCATTCACAAAGATTTCAGTAAAATTTGACTAGCTGTCATCTTGACCATGTACAATTTACTACAAGGTGGCAGAAAATGAAAACTGTATACATTACAAGTTCACAGAAATCTCACAGTCCTCATCAGTACTCTGTTTTATGAATTCAGTCAGTGAAGACAGTGTACTGTTTGGATCAAGCAAAACAACAAGAGGAATATTCACACCAATCTCTTGAAACAAGCGGTTTTGCAATGTCATGGCTAACATTGAGTCAATTCCTAGTGCAGTGAGCGCAGTTTCATCACTGAGATCAACAGTATCCATACAGCAAATTTCAGTCAGAATCCTTCTAACACAGTCATCTTCCGATGACTGAACATTTATGCTGGAGTCCTCAACGACCTTGTTTTTCAGTCCTTCCTCCACTAAAGCAGACAGGCGGAACTTTAGAGACACATTTTGAGAGAGGACATGGTTTTTCAGATTCCTGAAATTGAATTTGCAGACCACCTGCTGGGGATTGTTATCTAACAGGCAGTGCTCCAGTGCTTCATGAATCTCTGACACATCCATGATCATTAGCCCTTTTGTTTCCAGAAACTTTTGAAAATGGTCTTTGTTCATAAGCAGGCCTAGTTTAAGGGGTCCCCAATTGATTGACTGTCCTGCAAGTCCAATATTGCGTCGGAAGTGACAAAAAGCGTCCAGAAAGGAATTAGCTGCTGCATAGTTTGCTTGTGCAGCATTTCCAATGAAAGAGGAGATTGAGGAATAGCACACAAAGTAATCGAGTGTTTGGCTGTGCAGGGTGGCAAAGTGAAGATTAAGAGCGCCAGAGACTTTAGGTTGCAGGACTTTTTGGAAAAGAGATCTATCAAGAGTTTCCAGCAATCCATCATGTAGAACAGCAGCACTGTGGAACACCCCCCTGACTGGACAAGAGAAAAAATGTTTTCCAATCACAGTAATGGCTTCCATCACCTGCTCTGACACAGAGACATCACACTGAAGAGTGACAATTCTCACCCCGTATCTCCTTTGGAGACTGCTTATGTCCTTTTGTACCTTTTCAGATGGTGGACTCCTTGAGAGAGTGGCAATGCATCCTCCACCCCTATGGGCAATGAATTTAACAGTCTCAAATCCCAAACCAGAGAGACCACCTGAAACTATGTACACACCTTTCTTTGAGAAAAGCTGCTTTGCTCTTGGAAGCAAAGGGATGGAAGACATCTTGCTTGTAGAGTCATCACTGGTCAGAGCTATCAAGTCTAGAGTTCTTGCACTGAAATAAGATCTAGAATGCTCTACAGACAGAGTAGGCATACCTTCAGGTAGCACCAGCTGAAAAGCATTGCTTTGTATTGATGGGCATGCTTTGTGCAAGTGCATTCCCTTTAGCCACTTCTGTAGCCGAGCTCCATGCACCTTGAGACGTGATTTCTGAAAGATTTTTGACATCTCAAGAGTCTGGAAACAGGTTCTGTCACTATCTCTCTGAATTAGATCTATTGTCGAGTACCATGGCTCACGGATGCCACATACTGCAATGATGTGATTTGCACTGGCAACACTGACAATCTCTGTCAAAAGTGAACAATTGTATGGGGGAAGAATCACAAGAAGACGACACTGCTTTGCATTTTGGACTAAACCACTTATCTCAGTCTCTGTAAAAACAATCCAGCCTGATTTACTTGCTATGAGGGTGAGTAAGTTGACCAGAGCTGAGTTATGAACAGCAGAAAAAATGCCCAACCTTTGCTGTTGTTTGGTCTTGGGTAAAGCACACTTCAGTATCTCCCATATCAGGACAATGTATGAAACACATGGAGCATCCTTTAGGAATGGAAGCCTTTTTATTTTGATGCACACATCTTCAGGGAGGACAACTTTGGAAGTTGCTTTTACAGGGTAGCAACAGATAACATGGTCCCCCACTTTAAATTTGTTGACATCCTTTCCCACAGCTGTAATTATCCCACTGAAGTCAAGTGCCATGAGACTGTGGTTCTGGGTTGTGTGCTTGTTCCAGTACATTGTCTGTCCAAAAGTTAGTTCTGAAGTACTAACTGGAAAATAATCTGATGAGTGCACACATACCTTACTCAGCTGAACTTCGATGCTTTTCCCCTCAATAGTGTGGACTGAACTTGCTGAAGGCAAAGCTGATAAGCCGGTCATCATGTAGGCATTGGTTGTCTGCAAAGTGAAATCCCGGGTCTGTATGGTTTGGGATTCAGCCTTCACTTCCCTAGGGGTGACAGGAGTACGATTAATCACAGCGGAGTAAACTTTCCCCTTGCTAATGAAGACTTCTGGGCACTTTTGGGTCTTATGTGAGTTAAGCACATGAGCCAGTGCTTCTATATCCTCTCTTGACACTGTGGAAAGGTCAATGAGCTGGAAAGAGATCCCTGACATCTCTGCAGCACATGCCCTTGTCATCCCAGATAACACAAATCCAGGATTTATACTTTTAACGGTCCCTTCTGCTGACCTGTAGGTAATGACACGGATGGAACATGCACGACTGCAGCTTCTTAAAGATAAAACAGTCTGACGGTAAAGTTCACAGCTATCTACCAAGGACTGTAGAATGACTTCAGATTGGAGGTGACTAATATTCTGAACTCCCCAGATAAACAGGATCTCATCCAGTTCCATGTCTGCTGCACTGCAAGGAGACTTCAACGGCAATCCTGATACCTGCAAGGCTGAGTTTTTTGTTAAATCAGGTGGAGAAACAAATACAGATTTTGTGTGCAAATATGGCTTCAAACCTTTAGCAATACCCAAGTTGTCTTCAAAGACCAAAGCCTTGATTCTACTGGGAAAATTGCTCTCAGCAAGAATGCCAACCTTCTGGTTATGAAAGAAACACGATTCCCTGATCTGTGCGTATCCTCCCAGAAAATTTATTCTGACATCCCTCAGCTCGATCAACACATGACCATCTTTGTCAGTGAAACATCCACAAACCTCAAAGTAGTCTGCCATTTCTTTTGTCATTCTCATATAGATGAACATATCTTTACAGGGAGGTGCAGATATAACCATATTCCCAATTGCAGAGGGAAATCCAGGCCTGACGGTGCTAGAAATCAATGCTAAAACGGAGGACATTTGCAAGAAGTAGTCTAGGACCACTGGGTGCAAGCAATACTCATACAGATGGTTGAGTACTCCCTCTGGAATCCTGAGACTGGTCACTGCTTCCTTGAATTCTTGTCCATAATGAATGTCACCAAGTTGTTTGAAGTTGGGCCCGTACTCAAATCCTATGTCTTGAAGAGTGTTGTACACATCCATGGTTTCAATAACTGATGGACATCTCATGAAAACAGTGTTGAGGTGAATGTTTTGGTGTTCGATCATAGCTGATGCCCCTTCATGGCCAATGGTGCCTGATGCATGCACAGTAATAGAGGACTGAACCTGAAATGTTGTTGTATCCTTTGATGTCTCAATTGTGATTTTGAGAGGAGGGCAGTTCTTAGTTAGAACAAGCAAACTTTGAAAGTGGATTGTGAGCTCAAATGAGTTAAGAGGTCTTTTTGGAATAGCAGTTTCCATTATGGATGCAAAAGCCAATTCAACAAACAACGCCCCTGGGGCAATGGAGATGCCATTGTTCTTGTGCTCCCAAAGGTATGAGGCTGTAGCTGCTGATAGGTTGCACTTGATCACTTTGCCATCACGTTTACTTGGACTTATCAGTGGATGTGAACTGCGAAAGACTGTGTCATTTCCCCGTCTCACGTCCTCAAAGTATACCTCATTCTTTTGACATTCAAACTGATACCTTGGGAAAGCAACAAGCTCAGCTTCAAACCCTTTGTAGAACTCGTCCCACTTCACATTGACTCCCAGTTCAAAGAGTTTTGAGACACATTTGAACATTGTCTCATGGTCTTTATCTGGATGGACTGAAGGAAGCACTGTGGTGTCATTTCCCAGGATCTCCATGATGTTCCTCTGCAGAGCTCGTCTTGGGCCAATTTCCACAAAGACTGCGTTCCTTGTGTGGTTGGAAATTGATTTAATTGCTTTTTCAAATGCAACAGGCTTTCGTATGTTTCTTGCCCAGTATTCACCTGTGACAAAGTCCCCTTGATGACACATCTCTCCTGTTACTGTAGAAAAAAGTTCACACTCCTTTTCATTTAGAGTTAAATGTCCAATGCTGTCTTTGATTTCGCCCAGTATAGGATCCATCATATGACTATGGTAGGCAGCGGGAACATCCAAGACATGAAGGAACAGGTTTTTGCCATTGAACAAAGACTGAAGCTTCTGGTGCACATTGTCAACTGCTTCTTTGCCACCTGACAGCACACATGACATAGGACTGTTCACAGCAGCTAGACAAATCTTTCCTGTGTATGTGGGAATAATTTCCAGAACATCGGGAACAGCAACGTTACCAACGACCAGCATCCTCCCACCCATCACTTTGGTCTGCAGCATGCTCCGATGGTAGACAACCTTCACTGCATCCTCAAGAGACAACAGGCCAGAGCAATGAGCTGCAGCAACCTCTCCCACAGAGTGTCCAAGAACAATATCTGGCCTGATGCCCCAGTTCTTAAGAAGATGAGCAATTGCAACCTGGATTGCAAAGAGAAGTGGCTGGACAACGTTTGGTTTAGAAAAATCTTCATTGTCATAACTGTCTATCTTTTGCAAAATACTGGTGCATCTGAACTTTTGGAAGTAGTTTTCCACCTCTTTGATCTTGTCCCGAAATGCGGGTTCTTCTCTCAGTAGTTGCTTACACATTCCCCTATAAGTGACGCCATTCCCACAAAATACAAAAACTAACTTTAGGTCCTGCTTTGTTAGAGCAAATTTCTTGTTCTTGCTATCTTTGAGTAGTGATTTTAATTCTGACACAGATGATGCAGCAAAAATTTTCCTAAATTTGTGTGACACGTGGCTTCTTCTGCAGGCTGCGGTATAAGCAAGGGCATGTAGATCAACTGACTCATTTACTGAAATCCTCTGATATGTGTCAGCTATGCACAACTGAAGAGACTGATCCGTGGCTGCAGACAGTGGAAGCAGTTTCAGAGGTTCAAGAGTGTGGCTGTCGGAGACTGTTACTTGAACATACTCACTGATGATCGCATGGGCATTGGTGCCACCAAACCCAAAGCTGTTTAATCCAGCCATCCTTACCCTGGATCCAGAGTAAAGCCATTTTTCAGCTTTTGTGGGGATTTTAAGATTGAGAGCTTTAGCATCGATGCTGGAATTTTCTGCTGAGTAGAACACAGAAGGGACAATGGTTTCGTGTTTCATCATTAATAGAATCTTTATGAGTCCTGCCACCCCCGCTGCAGATTCTGTATGTCCAATGTTACTCTTAACAGAGCCAATAAACAGAGGCCCTGAGTTTGAAGGTCTTGCTTTGGCGATGATTTTTGAGATACTTCCTGCTTCAACTGGATCTCCTGCCGGTGTTCCTGTCCCATGAGCTTCTACATACTGGACGTTCGCTAGATAATTCTCAGAAGAATAGATCATGCGCAGTAGAGCCTCCTGCTGGGTCATGGAGGGTTTGGTAATGGGGGTGACGGAGTGGCCATCTTGGTTTACTGCAGTCTTGTTCACAATGCCCCAAATATGATCAAAGTCCTCAAGAGCCTAAAAAGAGACATTTAACTTATTATAAACCATAACTGAATGTAATACTAATAGGTAACACTTTATAATAACTGCACACTATTAATCATTAATTAAGCATTAGTAAACAGATAATTCATAATTTATAAAGCATTACTAGACAATAATAAGTAGTTTATAAATACAGATATAAATGCTTTATTCTTGTTTTAAAAGCATATCTATAATGTGTTTAATAATTGTATTTTCATACTTTATTCATGATCAATTTATCATTTCTCAATGAAGTATAACATTATTTACAAACCAGTTGTTTAGGAGTTGCCAGTGATTCATAAGATCACAAGAAATGTAGTAAATTCAGGTAGTTATAAAGAATTTAGTAGTGGTCAGTTAACTATTTATGTGAGCTCATCTAAAGTGAGGACTAGTTATGCCTTGTAAAGCATTTATAAAGGATATTTAAAGGCTCAGTTATCTTCTAAACAAAATACGGAAACAAACACAACACAGTGATACAGAACATAGAAATATTAACAGCCTTTAAATCTCATTTGTAAAAGCTTTACAAGGCATAAATAGTCCTCACTTTAGATGAGCTCACAAAAATAGTTAACTAACAACTACATATGTTTTATAACTACATGAATTAACCCTGAATTACAGTAGAAATACATGTTAATAAACCATTTATTAACACTATAAGTAACTATTACTATATGTCTGAATAAAAAGATGTATGAATGCACATTTAAATAGTTTATTAATCATTTACTTAACATTTCTAAGTTATCTTATGAACCACTGACAACTCCTTAATAACTGGTGTGTAAATAATGCTATACTTAATTTAGAAATGATAAATTGATCATTAATAAAGTATGAAAAATCAATTATTAAATACATTATAGATATGCTTTTAAAGCATTTATATCTGTATTTATAAACTGCTTATAAATGTCTATTAATGCTTTATAAATGATGAATTAACTGTTTCCTAATGCTTAACTAATGATTAATAGCATGCAGTTATTATAAAGTGTTACCTACTAATATTATGTATAATAATAAAAAAAATACATACCTTTTTCAAAGGCTTCAATAGGACTATACCACATCCCTCACCTCTGCCATATCCATCAGCTGTACGGCAGAATGCCTTGCTTGTGCCCTCGCGTGAGATCATCTTTGCCTTGCTGAGCGCCACAAAGACTCGAGGTTCAAGGATACAGCTAACCCCCCCACACAGAGCCATTTCACAGTCCCCTAGTGATGATGTATAACAAGGATGATTAACAAATAAAATATAATGCAATGAACAGACTTTAGAGTTGAAATGGTATCATTACCTTGTCTGATGGCCTGACATGCTGAGTGAAGGGCGACAAGGGACGAGGAACATGCACTGTCAATGGCAAATGAAGGTCCAGTCAGGTTAAAGATATAGGAAATTCTGTTGGCAGCTATACTCATAGCTGTTCCTGTGCCATTATAGTGGGTTATAGTGCTGGGACTGTTGTTCAAAAGTGTCTCATAATCCCTGTTCATAAGACCTGAAATCAAACACAACACTGTATCAATATCCTAAAAACACCCAAAAGTAAAAAAAAAAAAGTAAATTTCTTGCATTAGATGTATTACCTATGTAAACCCCTGTTCTGGTCCCGCTCACTTTTTCCAAGGGTATCCCACCATCCTCTAGAGCTCGGTATGCACACTGCAGCAACAGTTTCTGCTGAGGGTCCATGTAATCAGCTTCAGCCTCGCTGATGCCAAAGAACTTGTGATCAAACTCATTGAACCTGCAAAATAAAGACAATCTCTTTTACAATTTCACTTTTTTAGTAACGGAAACTTCAAATGCATAATCATGAATGAGTTATTCTTACCCTTCAATGAGAGCAGCTTTGGTCGTCTGTGTTTTTCCTGGTTTGCTCTCATCAGGATGAAACCACTCTGATGTGTCAAATCTTTCATCTGGAATCTGTACCACACAGTTCCTTCCCTCCACAAGAACTTTCCAGAAATTATCAACACCCTCACCTATGAAGGTGGCAGATAGTCATGCAAAAGCACACAGCATCGTCACAAATACAAGTAAGAGTGCATAAACACACACACACACACACACACACACACACACATATATATATAAACACAGTTACCTCCTGGGAAGTTGCATCCGATTCCAATTATAGCAATATCCTCCTCCATTTTAGTGATTATTTATTTCAATGATCATTATGTCTCTTTGCAAAAAGTAAAAAACTAAGTATGAGCATTCCTTATCTCAGCTTTGCTGGCCTGCTCATGGTTGTGACCAGTATTCATCAGGTCCCAATAACATCTAAGCATTTTTATAAAGCCTTTCACAACTGAAAACCAATGGGAAATCACATTTCTTTTAACAAAGGGTCTTTAAATTTGAAATCCTTCCTCTTGTAACCAGTAATTGTGGTGCTTTGAAACAAAACCCTGTAATAACAGACTTGGGTAAGGATGCAAAACACTGATTGCAGTTTCCCTCACTGGACACAACAAAGCTATTGTCTCAAAGCTATTGAGGTGACTCTCTAATTCATGATTGGCTTTAAATGTCTTCCATAAAGAAACATATAGCGAATGACGAGAAAAAAAAGGACCTGAATATGTGTAGGCCACCAATTTGAAATAAGATAACCAAAGATCATCTCAGCTCACCTGATACCTGTGATTTTCAGATTGAATGGTTTACTAACAGTATTTTATTCAGGACCTTTGAAAAGGATCCATGGAATTAAATCAAATTCATTTCAATCTCATACCCAGATTAACATTTTTGCTTTCAGGAAGCGACAAGGAAATAAGCTTTATTTATTTTCTTTATTTAGCCTATCCATGTTCATTTCTGATTGAGATAAATAAAAATCATAGTCATAGTACACATTTCAAAAGAAAGCATACAAATAATTTTTCAAACACACATATAAACAGTGCAGTTTCCCCAGTCATTTAAACATACACATGCAGACAACCCAATTGAGGCAGGATGCTTTTAGCTACCCCTGGAAAAAGTACACTGAAAGAAATAACTTAATGAATAAAATTAAGACCTACTAAGGTAAACAGTAACATTGCACACAAATCTACAGTACTCAAGAGTCAATTGCTCATCTTAAAATAATACTGACATTCTGAAGTCACATTCATACTTGGTTTGTGGTTTAAGGTTGCATGGTGAAACTGAAAAATCTGTACTACTATGATTATTGAAAATGGGACCTTCAGATTTGCCACTTGCTTTCAAATGAGCTTCCTGTTTTTCTCCATTTCATAAAATGACTTGTAAGAAAGTGCTTCAATCTCTAAAAGAGAATAGGATGAACAAAATGAACATCATAATGAAGGTCATCATTTTCCAGTTATATACTTGGGATCTAAAAACAAAGCAAGAATTTATAGTTTAACTGATTTGTAGTTATAGCCATTGGTTCACTGTGGCATGTGTACTTTTGGCATCAATTTACCCTCTCAAATTAATAGGAAAGATCTGAATTTCTGTTAGCTTTGTGTCTGTTTGAAAGCCAATCTTTCACCTGAAAATAAGGCTAGAAAGTCTTTCATATGTCTTACTTACTACAAATATTTATATTTACAGATAAAGTAAGATTGTGGCTTGAAATGTCTCTGTTAATCCCAGACTTCATCATCTGGGATCCAGTGACTTTCCTTCAAGGATCAACTGAATTTCCTTTGCATTTAGAGTCTCGTAAGTCAGCAGGGCATTGGCCAGCAGCTTGTGTTCTTTGCTGTAGGTCTTAAGTAGTTTTTTTGCCCTTTCATACGAGTCCTGAAAAATAAAATTAGATGATAAATTGCAATAATCTTCAGTCAAATATTGCATACAAACAAAAACTAAACACCTACCTGCAACAGCAGCCTGACTTCCTGTTCTACAGCAGCTTGGGTCTCCGGGCTATGCTTCGTCAGGTCACTATAGGTCATGACCCCCAGCTGCTCAAAGCACAGAAAGGTGACTGTGAGTGAATAGTAATGCACAAAGGCTTCATACAAGTTTCTGATTACGACAGGATCCTGATGTTAGAGATGGGTGGATCTGAATGTAGTTTAGACCCTGCATATGCACTGCTCATTTTTGGATTGAGTGAATGGGAAGGGATTAGGATGAAACAGATTTTTAAGTCTGAAATGTGAGCGCTTACTCATCCCTAATGGTTTTGTACACGTGAAAGGACACAAATGGCTAAAATTTATTGTATATTTGAATATATTAAATATTTTCACTTAAATGTGATTTGAATCAGTCGAATCCCTTTGACCTACAATACTGACCCGAAGTTAATATTTCAATAATTTAACTCTACATTTGCGTGTTCACGGTTCTCTGATGTGCAATAATTGTATTAATTAATCAAATTATATTAATAACTTTATCATCAACTCACAAACCCCAGTTTGGGAAACCTTGGCCTAAATTATGAAATCATTACCTTATCACTCATTCCAAACCGCGTCACCATCATCTGTGCTATTTTAGTGGCTCCATCAAAATCACTGGATGCCCCTGTAGGAGGCACAAATAAAACATCATGATGTTTATATTACCTAGAATTCAAAGTAGCAATGTTCAGTTAGGGACATCTCTCACCAGTAGTGATGTGATCATTTCCAAACACCAGTTCCTCAGCAACCCTGCCACCCATGCTGACGTCCAACTGGGCCAGAAGCTGGGCCCGTGTCTCACTCCAGCGGTCATTCTCTGGCAGCAAGGATACCTGAGAGAGACCAGAGAAAACAGAGAAAGCAGCACAATGGGTTTATGATGTACAGTATAACCCTAGAGAGCAAAAGCATTTCTTGAAGCCTCTTTCTGCAAAACTACTCTACTCAACTTTTTTGTCTGAAAATATATCATTGTGAAACAACTGCTTAACATCATAATGAAATATTAAGACCAGCTACGCACATGACCAAGTGAAAGGCCGCGTGGCATGATAGTAGCTTTGTTGATGGGCATGGCGTCTTTGGTGTAATGAGCCACTATAGCATGTCCTGATTCATGATAGGCTGTGATCGTCTTATTTCTCTTGTCTATCTCCACACTCCGGCGCTCAGGGCCTGGACAGACAGAGAAGAGGATGTCAGGAAAGAATCTGTTTGATCGAAGCATCAATCCCCATCACATCTGAATGTCCCTACTGCCCTCACCCATCAGGATCTTATCCTTCGCAAACTCCAGCTCCTTCATGGTCACCAGGTCTTTCCCATCGCCTGCTGCTTTCAGCGCCGCCTGGTTCACCAAGTTCTCCAGTCCGGCTCCAGAGAAACCCACTGTTCCCCTTGCAATGATCTCTGCATCAACATCTACAAAACACACAAAAACAGCTTATTTTATTGAATTGTACGAGCAAGAATCTTTTTTTTTTTTTTTTTTTACTTATTTGTTTTCTCTTAATAATTCTTACCAGAATCCACTTTAATTTTTTTCAAATACCACTGCAGGATTTCTGTGCGTCCCTTCACATCTGGTCTTGGGATGGTGACCTGCATGTCAAACCGGCCAGGTCTCACCAGAGCACTAAAACATGCATTATCATCAGAGTTTTATACATTTAGGCCATCAAAAAAATTTTATGATTTCAGAGTAAAATAGATAAATAGTTAAAGAAACATAGTGCCCAGCAGAGAAATACATGGATGGATAGAAACAGTTCAAACAATCTGGTATGAGTTTTATGTTAAAGCTAGAGTCAAATCTTGATCTTCACATGACTTGGATTAAACCAGTCAATTTATACTGATTCATTTTTATGATGTCTTTATGACCTTTTTGGATCTTCTAAGTTTTGGTTACTTGGATTTTCAACTGAGGTAGAGAAATTTCTCAGGTTTCATAAATATCTTCATTTGAGTTTCAATGGGTTTGGATCGGAAGGGGAGTAAATGATGACAGATTTTAATTTTTTTTTATTAAACTATTCTTTGAACAGATGGATGGAGAAACCTACTTGTCCAAAGCTTCAGCAAAGTTCGTAGCTCCAATCACAATGACTCCTTCATTGGGTTTAAACCTGAAATCATCAAAATACTACAATAAGACCGGTGTAATTTCTTTCAAAAAGAAGAAATGTAATAAAAAGCCATTGACATGCCCATCCATCTCAGCGAGCAGCTGGTTGATGGTTTGTCGCGAGTACGGGTGCATTGGAGACTCGATTCTCTTTCCTCCTACACTGTCCAGTTCGTCGATAAATATTACACATGGTGCACTAGCTTTGGCTTCCTCTGAAAAATGAGTGAAAAATGACAGAAAAAAAACAGAAAATGAGTGATTTTATTAACAGCAGAAGTATTAGGGGCAATGTAAGACTATGTTGTTCTTTAAAAGACTCACTGAAGAGGTTTCTGATGCGACTCGCGCCGACTCCCACAACCATTTCATCAAACTCTGACCCGGAGGCGTAGTAGAAGGGCACGTCTGCTTCACCTGCTACAGCTCTGGCCAACAGGGTTTTTCCTGTTCCTGGAGGCCCCACAAGCAAGATACCTAGAATACACATCCAGGTTAGATATTTTATACAAATTATAAACAAAAAAACCTATGTCCATCAGTAAATTAAGTTAAGAGTTTCACCTTTGGGAAGTTTACCACCGAGCACAGTGAATTTCTGGGGGGTTCGCAAAAATTCGACAACATCCTGAAGCTCGCTTTTGGCCTCCTCCACACCTTTTACATGTTCAAAGGTGACATTCTTCATCTGACTGGGGTCCACAGCTGAATCCAGACCAGAGGTGGTGCGGAAACTAACTTCATGGGTAAATAGATCAAATTAAAACTTGAACATATTGCATATGAATGATCTGCTCAGAACACAAAATATATATTTTTTTAAAAGTACCAACAATTTCACACCACAGCAGCAAAAGATTTCATGTTACAACCTGTTACATTATTATCAAGCTACAGTCAAATGCATGCTATCAATCAATATATTCTAGGGAAGCAAATGTAAAGAAAGCAAACAATGGGAAACAAACCAGTGTCAGAAAATGACCCTTTACCCGAGAAGAGAGGGCTTCTGGACACACCATACAGACCCACCAGCAGGAGGACAAAAATAATCAGACGTGTCCTTTTAACAGAGTCTGTCAGAAACATAAGAATTAAGAACAAAGTTCCTGCAGCAAACACATTTTTTAATGTAAAGCGAAGTCTGGGCTAATGTTAGACAAGATGCTTTAAATGCATTACCTTGAGTTCTCTGTGTCAGAGCCTGAGCTTTCATGATGCCCTCTGTGAAGCCGATCTTAAAAGCATCCTGGTCAGATTCTGACAAGTTATTCTGTTTCAATAACTGTTCAAGACTCCCCATGACTTTTTTTTCCTTCACAAGGTTGCCCTGAAGAAGACAGTGGATAAGGAAAAATACAAGGAAGCAGGTTAAGCACACTCAGACATTTCATACCTGCCTTAACTATCATTTCCCTAGTGTTATGCAGCTTACTAACTTTCATAAAGGCTGGCTTATAATTCTCAGCATCTACTGGACCTTCATAACCAGACTGTAGATGTCTGGTCTTGGACTTCATTGTCCTGAAACCTCTGTTTTGGACCCATACTAAGCAAAAACACAAAAGGACATACATCTACTGAACCCAAAACTCCATCAGTGGCAATAATGTAAAAGCATGTAACTGAGTAAAGACCTCATTCACAACAATACATATAACAATAACTATACTAAAATTCACAACAACGGAGATTAATATTTAGTTTAACTTAAGAGCGCACTGCAGTTTTGTTGTCTGTTCCTTTAAATGTTCAAGCTCTTTAAAGCAGGATGGATTCTGATTTTTTTATTATATTCTGAAATGATTTCAACAGCACTGTTTATCTATGATGTTATCATTATAGTTGTGGTGTGAACTTCACTGTTCTCATAGAATTATAACAATTATAACAACTTTATAGATAAGGCTTATTGTTATAGTTAAAATCCTTGATGTGAATGGCCCTTTATCTTTTGGTCTCTGTATGTAAAGATTACATTGCAGATGACGCAGATCTACGCAGGCTGCCTGGAGCGGGCTGGTACTTTGCCTGTGAAACACTGGAGAGCCAAAGAGTCCCACATGTTTGTGAGAGAACCCTATGTTAACAAGAAAACATACAACTTACATTACACAAAATGGACCATTAGTTTCCAAATGACAAGAAAAATGAAACTAAAAAAATTGACTGGAAAGCTGCTGTGAATCGGTAAACCTGCTAATGCATGAAACAGAATATTTCAACATCATATTAAATGTAACGTACTAATGAACTTGTGATCTAGCTTGCACAAAGTATTCAAGTACACTGGGTATTAAAATGGCACAATATAATTTCCTGTAAATTTGAGCCAACCTTTATTTAAATGCTCAATAGCATAATGCTGACAAAAACAAAACAAAAAACCACCAACACTTCACAGAGATAATATACTTCAAAACATCATCCCCTCATCTTATGGGTAACCTCACCATATTTGTTTTGGAAGAAGGAGGAGGCAGAAATGTGAGATGTTCTCCATGTTGTTGGGTTTTGAGCAGCGCTAGATATGGATTTCTCCTCTGGATCTATAGAAGGCAACAGGCGCTCCAGAACATCCCATTCATGACTGAACCTCAGCTCTGACAGACCCAGGTCCTTCAAGTTTACTTTGGGCTGTGAAAACAGGTCAATTGGGATTAGTTTTTTAGCATCACATTTTAACTTAGTATTATTTTATTACAATTTCACATGTTTTTATGTGTATGTTTTCCATTTTCATTTAAATTTTAGTGAAAGCTAATCACCTTCGATTATTCAAACAGCAATTGTCAAAACAGCTTTGACACAGAGAACTCAAGGTAATGCTTTTAAAGCATCTTATAACGTTAGCCCATATTAGAAAGCTTCGTAATTTGGCTATAAAGTTTTTATTAATAATTTTTTTTTTTATTACGTTTTAGTTTTTCTAAGACTTCAGGTTAAACTAAATGAAACTTAGAAATGCTGTACTGGCAACTACCTCCAATAACGTAAGTTTGTGTTTTTCATTTTAAATGCATCTTATTTCTAGTAATAAAACTGGTTTGTTTTTAATTACCTATCAGAACCCTAGTGTAAACAAGAGCTCTAGAATGTACGTGCTATAAAACAGTGTGTGCTTTCGTCGTGACTGTCCTACCTCACTCAGAAGTGGGTCATGTTCAGGTGAAAGGTCTCTCTGGAGACTCTGCACTGATGTGGTGATGGCAGTGTTGGCTGAACTCTTCAGGTACTGGACCACATTGATCAAATGGGTCAAAGGCACTGCTCCCTAAAAAAAATAACATTTGTTCACATTGCATAACCTAGTGTGGAAAATACTGGTTGGCAAATAAAATAATACAATTGCATTAAGTTGCCATATAGTCCTTGAACTATCATACACTCAAAGTGACTGATAAACTCACATATAATCTCTTTTTTTTTTTTTTTGATTGATGACAGAGTAAATTGGTCTGTAGGTCAGTTACGCACTCTTGACATACTGACACACTGCTGAAACTTATTTAACACACTCATTCTCTCTATTAAACAGCTCTTGGTTTTGTTGTATAACAGCATGAAGGTACGACTACATAACAACGTCATAAGAAAAGTACAAGAGAAGCTAAAAAATACTTCAATATAATATATAAGTATAGCATATATGTATAGTATATAATATATGTTCAGTCAACAGTGAAGAAAAATTAAGAAGGATCTCAACAGTTGTAAACAAACAGTCAGTCAGATGACGTACGCCAGAAATAGACCGTTGTTAAAACAAACGATATAATTGTATCTAATTTGTAGATTTGTATAAATACCTACTTTGATCAGATTTCATTTATAAAAGCATGCCTCAATGACACTGTTTAGTTTCCATTACTCGCTCAAGCCACTCATTTATTCACACAAAGTGCTACTGTTTTAAAAAAAATACCTGCGTCTGAAAGGCTGTAGGAAGAGAAAACATATTTCGCTTAAATTTTCGTTTAAATGTTTTCTTGTGCTCCTGTCAGATCTACTGCTCCTGTTCTTAGGTTAATCTCGGGGCGTTGTTAATCTCACCGGTGACTCCTCTCTTTCCTTTTTATAAAAGAAAGAAAACGTTGTTAAATTCAGCGAATTCATCAGTCTTATGTATGTCTTCACTTCTTCGGCGGTGGTCTAAATAAAAAATTGTTGTCTATAGTGTCGCGGCTGCCGCCTACTGGACAATAACGGTAAGCCGCGAAAGCGTATTGCGGTAAGTGTTTAGTTCATTACCTTATTAACAATCAACTATATCATAAAATCGTAAAATAATCAAATAACAAGCCAATACAACTACAAACATTAGAACGATACGAAAATGACACTCAATTAAAAAGCCAGCTTCGTTCCATTTGTTATTCTGATCAAAATAAACATTTAAAATTAATTTTATCTTCTCTCTTTAGCGCCCTCTAGTGTAGTGTGTGGCACTGCAGCGCATCCGCAGATATAACGTTAGTGCCTGTAAAAGCAGAGCATCTTTGTTATTTATATAATAGATACACTACTTTGGAAGTCATAAATATTGTGATGATAATATAGAATTACACTATAGCCAAACTGGCGTGTTGGAGTAGTTAATTTTTGAACTAAGCGACCGGTTAGCTTTACTTCCGGGTTGTTTAAAGACCCCCAAAAGAATGGGTAGAAAATAAACCACCTGCATAAATATTATTACGCCGTGAGAGGCATTTTTGACTAATTTTGTCCGTGCTTCAAGCGCCAAACTGTCAGTAAATAGTCAAAATAAATATAATAAAATGATTCGATAACAAGAACAAAGAATTAGATAACGATATTCCTTGTATGGTTCACATAAGGCATTTAAAAAGTTTTACTGACTTTTTATTGAGATTTATTTTTAATTTAACACTTTTTATCTTTTTTATTTCTTTATTTATTGTATATACAAAATTTAACACCTTTTATCTTTTTATTTCTTTATTTATTTTATATTAAAAACGACTAGTAGGATAACGTGAATTTTTTAATTTCGTAAAATCGCATTCGATTATTCAAACAGCAATTTCAAAACAAAATTTAGTGTTTTTAATGGGATTTGCGATTTTTATTTTTTTTCACTAAAAACGGGGAAAGTTGAAATAAAACATTAGGGAGAAAATAGTGAATATTCTAAACAACAACAACAACAACAACAAAAAAGTATATATATATATTCTTAAAATAATCCTACTTTCTTACTGCATATATCTGATCCTAAATTAAATGCAGCTGGAAATGCACTTAAAGCCTTTTGTCATCGTTCATAAAGCACTTCCGCTGTGTTCTACGTTAGAGACGTTTGGTAGTTGCGTCAAGAAGATTAAAAGCAGTCGTTCTGTTGTTTCTTATATAAAGTAACAACAAATCTAAGCATCTCCAAGCGGCACTGATCGTTGAGATCTTTCATCTGTTAAAGTAATCGCAGTATTATCGCATGTCCAATATACAGAACCTCCAGTCCTTCGGTAAGTTGCAAGCACGCTTTGTGCACGAGTTTGCAAACGGAAAGAATCTCAAGCATGGTCTTTATAATTTGTTTAGTGCGCGCTCATAAATGTATCCGTACGAATATGTTATTTAAAAACCGATGGAATGAGTAATTGGCATTTTTTTTCTTAAAGGGAAAAAAAAGGAAACATGGAAAATACCAGATACTTTTAAAACTTAAAAAAAAAAAACAATAGGGAAAATAATGTAAACCTATGATCCTATTTGTACTCCCCTTTAGCTGCTTGTTAGTTATTGTTAAGTGTAAAACTACTTTAAGTCTTCTTATCCAGTAATCAAAAGTGCAGTTTTGTGTGGAGACCAGATTTTGCAAAAAAAAAAAAAAAAAGTATATGTATATCCGTGATTATAATAAACCACAATCATTATTGCTCATTATTTGATCTCATTCCCATTGCATGACTTTCAATAATTGTATTCTTGAGCTCTTATTACAAGACCCTAATCTCACACATTCGACTGTAATGTTTCTCTCTAGATCCCTTTGCTGATGCAACTAAGGGTGACGACTTGCTCCCGGCTGGGACTGAGGATAAAATCCACATAAGGATTCAGCAACGGAACGGCCGCAAAACACTGACCACAGTGCAAGGCATCTCCGACGATTATGATAAAAAGAAACTTGTAAAAGCGTTTAAGAAGGTATAGTCTAACTTTTTGTTATTTGAAAGGATTTCCCCCAAATTGCTATTTGATGTTGATTTTAACCTTGCACTGTTTTATTTGACAGAAGTTTGCCTGCAATGGTACGGTGATCGAGCACCCGGAGTATGGAGAGGTGATTCAGTTACAGGGGGACCAGAGGAAGAATATCTGTCAGTTTTTGATGGAGGTAAAATATCCTTATGTGTGGAAGATCATTTTACTAGTTGCAAGCTGTTTCTTTGTAGAAAGCATGTTTGAGTTGTTAATTAGATTGCTATTGTGATTTTTGTTCTGGACTACATTGTAAAAGCCTAAACTAATTTACTCCTTTTCACTGTCTAATTCACAGATCAACATTGTTAAGGAAGAGCAGTTGAAGGTTCACGGATTTTAAAATGCTGGCCCCTTTGGGTCTTTCTAAAGGCCTGTATATTAGTATATTCACGGCAGGGTTTTCATGATCCTATGTTAATAACACTGACAGCTGGGTGAAACGGTTATTTTTTTCAGTCATTTCAAGCCTGAATCTTTATAATGACCTCAAGCAGACCATTCAATCCAGGCTGATCAGAATTTTTGTTGATGACTCTTTTGAACGTTTTATGATAGATACTCAACTGCATGACATCTTTTTATCAAGGACAATAAAGTTATGACTTTGCAGATTTGTTACTATTGTCTTCTCTTCCCTAATGAAACTAGCTACTTGAATGGGTGCATTATTCTGAGAAAGTTTATAATGTTTCTGGTTGGTAAACCGCTTTTGTTAACACTGGTAGTTTGGCTCGTTATCAGGGCTGAAAATCCTTTCAGCTGTGGCCTAAGTCTGTCCCGCCAGGCACAAACATGAGCGTAATCCTCTTTAAAGGGCATGGAATGGCAGGCTGTGTGGGCATTTCCAACACTTTTTACCACCGGAAAACCGTCTGAAGTTGAATGTCTGAAAAGGAATTACTTGGGACTCTATTTGCATTTAACCATTTAAACTATTTAACTTTTAATTTTGCAATTCAGAGGAACAAAAGGTCCTTTTAATAATTCAAAGATGCAACTCAAGAGTGTGTTGGGCATTTTATTTCTACCCAGTGACTCCAAAATTTTGAATATGTTCAGCAACCAGTGAGTTGTTAGTTATTGAATCATTAATTTTTCCACCTTTTGTCAGCTGAGGGGGTGACCTTTTATCAAGAAGATATAAAAAAGTTGGAATAAGCCTTAATAAAAATATAAAACTAAATTAAGATGTTTCAATAATGTCACTGCACCATTTTGAAGGTGATCATCAGCAGAGCTGGTAGGAACTGATTACATGTAATCTTTATAATTAGTTTCCAAAAATCAAATGCTTGTCATGTAACATTGTATAATGTTCACAATAAGATTACATTTACTTTATATGTATAACATAATTATATATTCACACAATGCCAGTAGATCATTCATAATTTATTCTCGCAAATTCCTCTTTTAAATTGATTCATAAACATTTTTGTCAACCAAAACCACTTTGACATGAAAAATTAATATTTAAATTTAAATAATATTAATATATAATTAACTGCATGTTTACAGTTCAAAGTCACTTAATGGTCACATTGACATGCAGGTTAACAAATTAAATATTTCCATTTTTAGTGTTTAATTAACAACTAGCTTTTCATCAACTCACAAACCCACTGCAGATCTTAAATTAAGCCCAGTTTGGTAAACCCTGGTTTGATATTGTTTTTATTTTTATTTTTTATTTTTTTATATCAATATGGTACATCCAATGGTAAGTTTCAAACAAGTTAGATAAATAATAATAATAATAATCTAAAAACAAGATTATGTTACAATGTACAGTTTTCATCATATAATGTGTAATCACTGATTACAATTTGTGAGCTCTGATCATCGATCACTTTTACACATGTATGATAAGTCCTAAACCCCATATCTCCTTGTTTGTTAATGAGATGTTTATCCTGGTGGACATGCCTTTTATCAAGCTATAAAAACAGCAATAATAAGCCAGAATGCAAATTATATATAATAATGAAAAAAATCATTCATAAACTTAATTTTTGCGTCATTTTAATTGACTATATATTCACCAGTCACTTTTACATAGTCATAAAACCCTTGCATATAGTCATAAAACTTGTGAACGAGGTGTTCATCGAGTTTATTCACAAAGATGTTCGAATCTTTCATGTAGTTCACTGTCATAGTTCATTCGGTTCGTTAACAAAAAGAGATGTCACGTTCAATTGTCAGTCCTTTCAGTCAGTCACGCGAGTCAAAGGGAAAGGGTTTTGAGCCATTTTGCCGACGAAAGTGACTGAGAACATTCAAAAACACATTAGTACACCTCAGAAACAGTAGTAAATTGTTGACTCGAACCGCTCGAACCGATTCGTGAGCTATAGCTGCTTTTGTGAATCGGTACGATTGATTCATTCGACTCAAATAATGATTTGTGTACAACGCAGGGTTTTTTCCCCCCCGATGTCCAGCTTGTAAAAACCAAAGGCTGTTCGTCCAAAGGAATGAATTGCTGAGTTTTGGCCTCAGCAGTTTAGTGGCTGGTGTCTGAATAAGACGGAAACAGACGGAGCACGTGCTGATGCCTGGGGCTGTCCACCGTCCTTTCCGCTTCACTCCATTACCTCCACCAGACAAACACACAGAGTTAATGATGGATGTCTCCGATTCATCAGCACACTCTTCCTTCTCTTAAATGCTTTTGTTTTCTTTCCCCCACATTTTAACAATAAGTCCATTTATATAAGAACAATTGATGTCTACCACTTTTATAGAAGCTTGAAATCCATTTTACAGCTCACTGAGTATTATGCACTTATTGTGTGTTTAAATATGAAAAAAGAAAGGAATGGCTACACATGCATGTGTATTAATTCCACATGAGAGCGTGATATTGGACAAAACTGTTAAATGCCCGTCTGGCAATCAGCAGATTCCATTATTTTTGTTTGTGTTTAGCCAGAGGCCAGCCAGCTGTTATTGTTTTTGTGAGGTATTGCATTCCCGAGCATTCACCCCTCTCCACTCACATCTCTATAAGCAGTGATTCAGCTTCAGATGCTGTTTCACTGCAGACTGATATTGATTAAAAATAACACTAGGGACATTGACCCTTATCTCCAACTTTATTCGAGTAACGCTGTCATCTCTGACCAACAGGCCGATCGAGGTCTTAATTTAAGTCAATCTTATATTGTTCAGTGGATTTAGCTGGTGAGGAAGCTGGTCTGACATCTTCACCTGCTTAAGACTGTCCAAAACCCCTGAAAACCACCTGTCTGTCGGCAGGTTAACTGGAACAAAAATTATATTGTAGTTTATATTTTCCTTTGAGATGTGGAAAATGAACTCACTGAATTCATTGATGAAGGTGTGAAGGAAATAGAATGAAGATCAAAATGCAAAATTAATTACAAACAGCATCATTCTAACAACAGAAATAGAACAAAAATGCAAAAAATCTGCATTTTAAACATTATGTGCTATTTAATGGATTTTCATGGAATTTTAATATAGACACAAAAAGAAAAAAGAAAAAATAATGAGCAAAACACATAAATTGCTATTAACAAAAAGCACATAAAAATAAATAAATAAATAAAAAGTAAAAAACATTTATCTTTACTTTTTTTAGTAAAGATCATGTTCCATGAAGATATTTAGTAAATTTCCTACTGTAAATATTTCAAACCTTAATTTTTGATCAGTAATATGCATTGCTACAAATTCATTTGGATGACTTCAAATGTGTTTTTCTCAGTATTTAGATTTTGTTGCAACCACAGATTCCAGAATTTCAAATAGTTGTATCTCGGCCAAATATTGTCCTACAAAAAACCATAAATCAATGGAAAGCTTATTTATTCATCTTTCAGATGACGTATAAATCTCAAATTCGAAAAATTTACACTTAAGACTTTTGTGCAGGGTCACATATATCAAAATACACCTTGTCTAAAGCATGGTTATCATCGTTGAATCTATTAAAAACATTATTGTTAACTGAACTAAAGCTAAAATAAAAATATATATAAATCAAAATATATATAAAAATTAGATCTAAAACAAGCAAATTTGAAATGTTGCATTTGCAACAAACTGAATAAAGATTAAATACAAGCACTTAAATTAATACATTGAAATAAACAAAAACTAAAAATTAAATAAAAAATTTAACTTGAATAGTAATATTCAAAAGAACAAAAACGAATAAAAATGACATAATGACTGCAAACTGAACACATAAAAAACAAAAGCTAATTCAGAATATTAATAAAAACTAAAATAAATCTGGTCTTGAGAACATATATATATATATATATATATATATATATATATATATATATATATATATATATATATATATATATATATATATATATATATATATTTTACTTAAACTTTTCAGTTCAAATCTACGTTAATTATGCATACTATTATTGATTTTCTTTGCACTTGTTCATCCAGAAACTACTAAATATATGACAATATTGTCAAATTTTGTTTGGATGACAAAATGTACAAATATTATTCTAATTTATAAGTATTAGTTGTTCAGAACTAACATATTAAACCGTCTGGTTCAATTAAACGTTTGAGTATTTATTGTTATGTATCATATATGTGCAAAAAACAAATTTAGCCAATTGCCTTACTACCAGTGTCTTCATGCACTCTTTATTTAGATATATCATTCCTTATATGCTTGAGAAAGGAAGAAATACATTTTTCTCAGAGGAGAATAGTTCCATTGTTTTCCCCATGATCTCCATGTGTCTCTTTGTGAGAACGCTGTCTGTACATATTAATCTATATGTCAGTACTTTTGAAACCAGCAGATGGCGATATATAATTGATATCGGTGTACACCTACCTTGCCAATTTATCACTTTTGATAGATTAAAAATCAAATATTAAAACTGTTTTCTGTGCACATCTTTAGGCAGACACATCTTATACACAGATAAAATATTCAGTTGAAAGCAAAGCACTGTAGGCCTCTATAAAAGTGTAATGAATGCTGACATAACATATGGTGTCAGTCCCTCAGAGCCCAAACACCCCCTCTTTTCACTCTGCACACTCAACCTCAAAACAGCAGCTCCTCAAAATTATGGCATTCATCCAGTTCTTATGTTCTAGTCTTAGCTCAACCTTCATCAACAGAGCACGTTGCCAGACACATCCTCGGCTTTCTCTTGGAGACACCTGATTTTCTCGATTGTACATTATTCAGTGACCATGACGAGTGCGGTCTGCATTTGTAATTTTTTAGGAAGGAGGTGTGGAGCCTTTGGTGCTAATAGCACTAAAATATCCCAATTAAAATAGGGAACAGGGGACTGTGTGTTTTCATTGGCTCGTGCTCACGGTGTTGGCATCTGCCAGTGAAACGGACGGTCTGGCGTCGCCACAATATGTTTTTTTGAGTGATCCATTTTTAGAGATGAGAAGGGAGTCATTTAGAATGACTGTGTACCATATGCACGCAAAAAAAGTTCACACTTACACTTTTTTTAACATTCTCAGCTATGTACAGGGTTAATTGGTGAAACACAACAAACTTGATCGTAATTACATCTTGTGGAATTTTTATTCTTGTTCCTCGGGGGGTTGCAGGTCATTGTGGACACCTCAGGTGTTTTGTTCATTTAGATAAGCTTCATAAAGTCAGCCAGAGAGTATTAAACTGCTTTGACGGCATAGATTGAACTGGTGCTGAAAGTAGTGCTCTGGGCCTCATAGTAAACAATAGCAACGTTCCAAAACCTAATGAGTTTACTACCTAGGCAGCTCTAGGCGTCACAGGCTTGGTTCCGACATGAAGGCTGTTGAAACAGTAGGCAGAATGCTAATTATTGCCATCTAAGATATTCTAGGCAAAATTTAATGGGAGAATTGCATGTGTATTTAGTAGTAGTAGTAGTAGTAGTACTTTATTGTTCAGATTTAGCTGAAAATTGATCTTTGGTCTCGCCATACAATCACAAAACAATTAACAATACACAACATCCAATAAATACATCTAACCATACACAACATCCACAATGACAATTCAAAATTCAAAAGACTTACTGCATTTGGTATGAAGGTTTGTTTATATATTGCTTTCGTTGCTTTTGGTGTTCTGTAACGACTAGGTGATGGTAATAATTCAAAAACATGATTCAAGGGGTGTGTTGTATCGTCCTAACCACACAGTTATAGTTATACCCTAAAACACTCTCAATTAAACCTGTATAAACTCTTTGAAACACAACTTTGCTCATACAAAATTCTTTCAGTTTCCGTAGCAAGAATAGCCTTTGATTTGCTTTCTTACAAATAAGAGCCACATTATCAGAGAAGTTCAATTTACAATCAATCATGATTCCTAAATACTTAAAAGTCTTCACAGTTTCAACAGTTTAATCACATAACATCATTTCTGTTAGAGGCTCTGAATGATTTAAAATCAACTCTTTTGTTTTACTTACATTTATCAATAAAGAACATTCTTCACACCATTTTTCTAGTTTCAAAACCTGCTCCTCATACTTAAAATGTGCACAGTCTTTCCATAAAAGTGTCACAAGTGCCATATCATCTGCATATTTATGTAGTTTGCAATTATCATGCTGCACTTACTTGTACAAACAGAAAATAAAAGAGGTGACAGGACGCATCCTTGGGGTGCCCCCATGTTTAAAAATATAATATCTGATTTGAACCACCGAGCACAAACTCACTGTGGTCGATTATTAAAAAAGTTCTTCATCCAATGAACTATTCCCCCATTCACACCTAGAACCAGGAGATGTTCCAAGAATAAATGTATCTGCATGCTATTAAAGGCAGAAGTGTAATCAATAAAAAGAACATTCACATGTGATTTATGCAGGGTCAGAAAGCTCTTGGATTTCATCAAAAATATCTTAAAGGGATTGCTCAACCAAAAATGAAAATTAATTGCTCACCCTCGTGTTGTTCCAAACCCATAAGACCACCATTCATCTTCAGAACACAAATTAAGATATTTTTGATGCATCCCGAGAGCTCTCTGACCCTCTCATAGAAAGCAAGGGTAGTACCATGATCAAGGTTCAAAAACGAAGCAAGAAGATTGGTATTGCAGGTGGAGAGAGTGCTGTACATTCACTCCCCCCACCTACAATCCCTGCCAGCACAAGACTCGAACTCGCAACCTTTGGATTACGAGTCCGAATCTCTAACCGTTAGGGCACAACTTCCCCCAAATGGAACAAAATTAAGGTGAGTAATTAATGACAGAATCTTCTTTTTTGATTTGAATTATCCCTTTATTGTCCTTGACATCATTTAGCCATTTGTTAACAACCACCTTTTTCAAGACAAGTAAATTCTTAAAACACAAACACACACACACACACACACACACACACACACAGACAGACAGTTTGTTTTTGTGAAAAGTGGGTACATCCCATAGGCGTAATGGTTTTTATACTGTACAAACTGTATATTCTATGGCCATTCACCAACTCTACACCTAATCCTACCCCTCACAGGAAACTTTGTGCATTTTTACTTTCTCAAAAAACTCATTCTGTATTATTTATAAGCGTTTTGAAAAATGGGGACATGGGTTATGTCCTCATAAGTCACCCTCTCCTTGTAATATCTGTGTCATATCCATGTCATTATACACAGTTGTGTCCTGATGTGTCACAAAAACAAGAGCACACACACACACAAGGGACATTGACGATTGAACCAAAAGAGCTAAAACTAATTTTTGGGTTTTGGCCTACAAAAATACAACATCCCTTCAGCATTAAAGAAGTCTTTGTTAGTTAGCAACTTGCTAAAACAGCAGACAGCAAGTGCCTCACCAGATTTTGAAACAGAGCTTATTAAAAATTTAAGTGTATGAAAAAACAAATTTAAGGACCTTACAAAACAAAATCTGTCCATCAATGTCAGGTTTTCATGTTATGCAACGGGTATGTGTGAACTGTAATCTTTCATGTGCTTCCACAATCTGTGCATCCTCGACATGCTCCATACATGTGTCTCTACTTGTTTTTGGCCAGTTGCTGCAGTATGTGTCGGGCCGGTCTGTTGCAATATGAGAGAGTGTTTTGAGACAGGAGAAGATGACGACCCCCTACAGAGAAGCCTAGCTGCTTGCTGCATTTCTGAGAGATTTCAAGTGATTTACAGCCTCCTGTCGCACACAGACAGACAACTTGACAGATACACACACACACTCACACACACAGGCTCATAACATGCAGACAGACATACAGGAAGGTCTGAATACCAGCTGCCTGCCTTTGATAGAGGACATACAATTTTTACATTAAAATTTCTTTAGACTAGAACTTCAATATCAGCCAAGTATGTGGTTAGGCAAAGCTTGCTGTTGTGTTATGTTTAATATTTCTTTAAGAAAACTTATTTAACAAAAACATAGCATTTTAAATCTAGATATATAGTGCTTTTTCTCTTTGAATTTTAAAATTGAATGGCAAAACCCAAATGGTCTATACCCACCCTATGCGGTATCAGATTTAAATACTTTCCAGAACCATTTCAATTTTTCTATGGATTTTTTTCTTATAGTGCATATAAATGCAAAATGTATTATTTAATTAGATCTGAACAAAACTCACTTGTATTTTCATGCAAATTCCCTGATGAGGACATCACCTTCATAGAGGCAGAGCACAGGCTACTGTAAATATCCTAATTGACTAAACAAACATTTGTCTTGATCAAACAGGCTTAATGTAACAACATAATCCCACTTCCTCTAGATTCTAATGAGCCGCTCTCATTTCAAACAGCAATTCTATTAGAACTTAAGATATCATTAAGCAAATGTAATGAATGCATTTTGTTCTGTTCAGCTTTCAGAATGTATTTATAATGTATTATTTCACCACAAGTGTTTCAAAAACTCGATTACAAATCAGAATTAAGCTTGGAGTGTTTTGATGAATTTAAATGTAATTCTTTAACCAATAAAAACAAATAAAATAATTAAAATGGTTCAGTATGCTCATTATGTTTCTTTTACACACAAATGCATGCACATAAAAAAAAAAAAATCTAATATTCAACATGATGGAGATTTTGGTTTGTTTTGACATTTACTTTTCCCCCCAAAAAGTATATATATACCCCATCTGGTTTAAGATACAAAATCCTTCTTTTTTTTTTCGCATTTTCTGTTCCATCGTCTTATTTTAATCTTCCATTCTCATTCCAACACTGTCAAACTTTTAAAAAGTGGACCAAAGTGCTTTTAAATAGCATGGAGCATGACTAATGAGAGAAACATGTTAAAATCATTGCAAAAAGTCCTTGGAAGACAAATGAATTTTCAGCAGAATAATTAACTTAATTAACAAATTTGCATGCATATTCATCAAGCTATTGAAGTCTCTCCAGCCCGGCTTGATGAACGTCGCCGTAATAACCATCTCATTTACATTCTACCATCTACTGCTATTTAGAGATGAATATGAAGAATAAAAGAAGTGGCACATTTCTGAATGCACACACACGCAAGATCGTCTGGTGTACGGTTTCACAGAACCGCAGCCCACGTTTGCACTCATGTTGAGGTATCGCTGTAATGAGCTCCAGAGGAAGGCTCTCTCTCTCTCTGTGTGTGTGTGTCTCCTGCCCTCGGCCCCATCCTCTCTCTCCTGGGCATTGTGTTGGCAGCCGTCCCTGACTCGCAGTTCTCTGGGGCTGGCAGACTGTGCTACCCGCTGTCTCTGCAGGGCAATCTTAACATGCAGCAAGGTGTAACAGCACAGACTGCCACACAAGGCCCGAGGATACCATCGCAACCTAGCCCACTTCAAACACACACACACACACACACACACACACACACACACACACACACGCACGCACGCACACACACACACACACACACACACGCACACACACGCACACAAACACACAAACACACACACGCACACACACGCACACAAACACACAAACACACATCCAAGCAGCCATTGGTGCTTTAATTGTATCTGCATTTTTCAAGCATTTTATTTATTTATTTTTGCCACTTTTATTCACAATATTATATGAATTTAAATTTACAGTTATGCATTTGATTTTATGCAATTTGACTTGCATTGAATACACTTTATCAGTTTATGGATTCCCTGGGAATCGAACCCATGACCTTGGAGCTGCAAGAGTCATACTGTTTGAGCTACAGGAATGCAAATAACATAAAAATGGCAAATGGGGACAAACTGAGGGAATGGATGAAATGATGGGAACAGAAATTCAGCAAAAGAAAGTGTTACAAGTCAAATTCAACCTCAAACACACTTCTTTTGGCAATTTATTCACAGTATTATATGAATTTAAATTTACAATTCTGCATTTGGCAGATACATATATATGTCAGGTTTACATTTATCAGTGCATGCATTGTCTGGGAATTGAACCCATGACCTTGGTATTGCTAGGGCCATGCTTTTCTGTTTGAGCTATAGGAATGCAAATAGGAAAAAAAATGTAAATGGGGAAAAAATGGAGGGAAAGGTTGAGAACAGAAATTAAGCAAAAGAAAGAGTTGCAAGTCAGATTCAAAATGAGTATCAGATTACATACACTAACAACAAGGCCACTGCTCCATTTGAAGCATTTCATTTAAAGTTGTAGAAAACACTACAAATTTCAGTTCGTCGGCTGTATATTCTGTGTGATTATTTGGATATTTTTTTATTATTCAGTCACCTTGAAGTCACTTTAAACCTTTATGATGTTATTCTATATTTATACATTTGGCAAATGCATTTATCAAAAGCAACATTATATTACATTCACAGCCATAAATGCATTCCTTGGGAATCAAACCCATGATGTTGTTGTTATAGTGCCTCTGCTGATCAAGCAACAGAGAGGATTTTTGTCCGAGGAAATGCAAGAAAAGAGGATTTTCTTAACCTTAACCTATATGTGCATGCAGAAGCATATAATTAGTGCACATGTTATATGTACTACATTTATGTTGTTTTATGATATTTTTTGTCAACTTTAAAAAGCTGCGTTATGAGCTGCATCTTTTTGTTTATTCCATGAAAAATAACAAAATATGGATTTAATAAAACATTAGGGGTGATTAAATAATGAGAGAATTTACATTTTTTCTGGGACTATTCCTTAAAGTGTGCATTTGTTGAGCATACAACAGTATTGATTTATGAATTTATAGATGTAGATGACAGTTTTTATATAAAATTGCTGGAAAATGCTTCAAACAAATGTTCAGACTGGAGAAAAAATAAGATGGGGAAGCTTTATTGGTTTATTTCATTATATTTTGTCATTTTGAATTTAAGAGAGTGTGTTTCTTTGCATATGGAACAATTAGGAAATGACAGCAATTCACAGACATGTTTGACAGGTTCATTAGAATTGTTCGGAAACAGAGAAATCACCCAAAGGCCTAACCTGATCACCAATCTTACGATAGTTTCAACTGAATGTAACATATGCTCGACATATTCTAGAGGGCTATGTTTCAAACTGCAACATCTCCCTAAAGATTCATCCATCAGATTTATAGAGTAGGGGATCAAAAACAGAGAGACGAGTCTTGTGTTAATGCACATCACTTTTAGCAGTTTGTGACATTTTTATTAAGTTTCATAAAATGTGAGGAGACAGTCAAAGGGGGTTTGTAATTGTGGATAATTTGCACATTAGCAATTTAAAAAACATTTGAGCAAAAACTCTCCTAAAAAAAATCATTTTGAATGAACACTCGTAAAAGATATGCAAAGGATTTCTCTACCAACATCAGCTGTTATAACTTTTATATTATTAAAGGGTAGATGTTCTAATAGATGTTTCTGCTTATTCTGTGTCGGAGCATTGTTGTTTACTAATGTTTGAAGTGAGAGATCTGTCTCAAGGTTTATATTTATATCTGTGATTGTGTTTTGCATGTTTTTGAGAGATATTCAGACATGTGTGCTTAAGGTGCTTTACCATCATTATCATGTCTGTGACTTGTCAAAGAGGTTGACACCTGAAGGCGATGATGGAATGAACATTTCTGGCAAACTTGTCTTTCAGAACTGTACACCATGCTGATTCCTCCCTCCAGTGGAGCTGCACAGCTCAGGAAGTGTTTGATGGTGATATAGATGGAGAAAGTTCTGAAGAAAGTCCCAAATTCACAGAGGGATTTGATTACCTCTATCCATTATCCACACAGTGAGTGATGGAGTCGCTAACCATCTGTCATCTGATTCATTTGCATCATCAACACCTGCCTGCCTGTTTATGGCTCACCATATTTTTTTTGCCACTTTGATGGAATCTGAAAATGTTTTGTTAAAACAGAAATGAAAGCACTTTCTTAAAGCTATATGCTTCACTTCATTATGCTGAGGCGAAGCTATTTCCATATCGCTGGCTCAAAATGGCACAATAAGGCAAAGAGAAATGTGCACTTGATTCATGATGCTTTGGCAGTGGAAGACATGAATCACACCGGCTTGGAAAAAAGGACATTTCTATTGTAATGGCAATATATCATATTTGTACTGTTGCTTAGTTTGTTTAACTTAGAGTTGATCAAAGTGTCCTTTGCCTTTGAATCTGCGAGCAACCAGAATATTCAATATTTGTCATATTACCTGACCAAAGTAAATTTACAGAACATATAAATATAAAATTCTGTTTAAAAGATTTATTTTAATATCTGTACCTAACAACGATATCTTTGGTGTTTACATGCAAAAACTGCATATGATCTGTAGTTTTCATATTATAGAACATTTATTACAACAGTTTGAGTATATTTCAGTTACAGTGTCCATTTTTACACACACACACACACTAATTAAAATATACTCCGCTAATGCATTTGTTCATGAGTCAAACTACACTGGTCTCGCTTTGTGGTTTTGATTCACTGAAATGAACCAGCTCATAATGATATTTCATTCCAGTTGATGATTCACAAAATAACCCCGTCCCATATGAATCATTTATTCATGATTCAAGGTACACTGATCATGCTGCATGTTTTTTGTAACTTATTCAGGATCCATACTAGTTGGTTTTATGTTTGTTTGATTGTTTGTTTTTGGGTGCAGTTCACTTGAACTTAATAGAAAGATGTTTTTGCTCAATTATTTTGTTGCATTACATTTTAGTACAGATTGAGAACTTATTTAGAATGGAGTTAAATATAAGTTCTTTTGCAGGGGCACAAATAAATTTGCAGGAGTGTTCAAATAAAAATAACGATTAACTTTTTCTTCTTTTTTTTTTTTTTTTACCCAGCTCATAAGAATATAGTTATGGCCTCCAGTTCCTTAGCGATTGCTTACATAATATTGCATATAATTGAAACTCTTGTAAGACACATTGTAAAACATGTATTACAGTAGTTCATTCTAAGAACAAAACATAAAGCCTACCTTGCCATGATGTCAGTGTCCAATGGAATCTTGGGAAATGTAGTCCACTGGAAACAATTAAGCAAATAGGCTTTGTGGCATATGGGATCACATACCATTTTGCGATTTAAATTGAACAAATCAAAAATCTTGACCATTAAATTTAGAACTAGTATGAAATGTTTTCAAAATTCCACTGCAAGACTGAAAACCTGTGAGTATTTTTGGGGTTTAATTTGGTCAGTATCTAGAAGTGAGACCGCACTGTTGCCTTTGTGGGAACAAAAAGGGAGAGAATTTCGCCTGAAATCTTCTTCACCATTAACTGCGGTGATAATTTATGGCACTCAATCTGGTGCCAAGAGACCATTTGGTCTTTGTGTCTGTGCCATTTTACAAAGACACACAATCACACATACAGTACACACAAACACACACACACACACACACACACACACAGCCATGTGCATTATTTTTCTCAGTCACCTACATTAACATTTGATAAAGGATATTTTCATGACAGCACGCTTTTTTGTTTTTGAAACAAGAATTGAAATAAGACTGAAATGGTCTGCAAATGTAAGTGTGGAATCTGTAGTTCAGTGCAAAAATATCTGGATTAATAATTAATAATCACCTTAATGTAATAGAACAGTTGGTTTACAAACTAAGTAGTATGTTTTAACAGCATATGTTTTCACCCTTGGAAACCACCAGCTTTTCTGTTGCTGACATTGATCTTATAATTATTTTCTTAATTTTTTTTTTTTTTGGACAGATTCATACACAAGTCTGTGAAATAAACAGCAGCTGAGATGACCATCCCATCGACATGTTCAACCTAGGATTTTTAGGTCAGCCCTGTATCTCAAAAACCACTAAAGCATTCTGATCTATAAAAAATGAGAGTCTCAATTGATCTTGAGGGTCCAGTCAAAGAAATTTATCTGAAATAATCATTAACTTTCCTTTAGTCTTTAACACAAAATACAAATGACTTTACTGTCCAACATTCAGTTTTAATGGCTGCTAAATGTGTCTGTGATTAGCCAACACCGACTTCAGACAAACTTCATGTAATTTGTCCAAATGGGAATAGTTCATACATTTTTAATATTAGGTTTTGAAATTCACATTAACGACCAGCTAGATTGATGAGCTCTAGTGCCTCTTGATGTCACGCTCTCTGCCAACTCGCTGAAAATCAGCTTTAGATCAAATTCTAATGACTTAGTGACCATTGATGGTCAGGTTGAATTTAAAACAGATTCGTACCCGAAAATTCCCAGCACAAAGAGAGTGAGAAAACACCCAATCCAGACCTGGGAGTCTCTGTTAGTTTAAGTTAAGCTCGTGGGTCAAATGTAAGGGCCCTATAATAACAGAGAGATCAAGTACCCCGGAACCCTCATATTGAAAACACAATCGCATCCCGTGCCAGGATACGCACACAGAGTGCCAAGTCTAGAAATAGGGGCGTTCATCTCAGCCAGGATGGGTGCCAAACTGACACCAATCTAATATGCAAATGAGTTGCTGGCTGATGATGTGGTTGCTTCTGCGGGGAGGATCACCTGCACCTCCTCTCGAAGGACATGGTTTTCAAAGGGGTTTATCTCCTTAAACCCTCTAATTAAAATGAGAAATCCCTAAGCCACCAGCATTCGCGCAAAAAAAGAAAAGAAAGAAAGATTATTAGGAAAATTCTGTGTCCCACACCATCTGCGACCCGGGACTTGTGGTGATTTTATGGGAATGAGACTTAGAGAGGGAGCAGGAGAAGGGACTAACGTATGACAACACCCTTTCTCCACCCGTTAGAGGGGCGTCGAACAGATAAATCAACATCGCACCAGCTCTACATTCTTCATTCCTAATTACCGTTATTATTAACAAGCAATTCATTCCAGAAAGTGTCTCTGAGGCTCTCAGGTGTGAGTTACCGAAAGCTATGAGTGAACCTTCATTAACAACTATAATCAAACAACCTCCCTCTGAAGCATGCCGACAGAGATCTCTACATCTGCATTGCATGTTTAGCATGAGCTGGGAAATGTGAGCTGTCCTGTGCATGTCCGAATTCCTGCACTTTTAATAGCATGTATTAAATCTGAGAGCTTCTCACTGGTTAATGAAGAATATTTGTATAGGTGTGTATTATAAATACACTTCTGTAACATGTACAATACTTAGACAATGCTATCTGTTATGCATTCACAATCATCTCAATAGCATGCAGCCCTGGAAATACACCATTTGAAATCTGCCATCTTTATACTCGATTTTGCAGCCAGGTTGTTGTTTTATTAACCAGTCACTCAAAAGCCATTAAGCTGATTGGCTGATGGCCCCAAAAATAGTTATGCATAAAGAAGATATTTTGAATAATTTTGGTAACCAAAAGGTTTTGGGTTCCATTGACTTCCATTGTATGAACAAAAAAATACCATGGAAGACAATAAGGCCTTAAAAATGGTAGGGTTACCAAAATTCTTCAAAATATCTTCTTTTGTGTTCAACGGAAGAAAGAAATATCAGTTTGGAATGACATGGTGGTTAGAAGGCCTAAATGACAGAATTTTAGTTTTTGGGTGGATTGTCCTGTTAATGACTATCCCGAGCTGCGATTTATATTAATATTGTATATTTGTATTTAAAATGTATTTAGTCAGAATAAACAGAAACTCATAAAAGGATGCAATAGCCTAAAACTGCATTTCATTAGCTTGTCCTCGCATATTGACAATACAGTTTAATCTAATCTAATCTAATCTAATAGAGAAGGAGCTTTCTGCTGGCAGACAATGTAGTTGCAATATTGTCCAGCCGTGGCTGAAGGAACAATGCTAACTAATAACATTTAGGCTGCATCTAAGTATGCACACTTCTCTTCTGTATAGTAGGTGAAAAACAGTATATGAAAAGAGTAATATGTCGAAATTCACAGCACAATCTTAAAAAAGAAAATCATGATTCCAAAAGAGGGCAGAACAGTTAAAAAAAAAATTCCCCAAAGAAACTTTCTGTGAAGAGTTAATAAAAGAACAATTTCGTATTTTTGGTGAAGAACTGTTTAATAATCTAAAGAAACCTTTTCCACTATGAAGAACCTTTTGTGCAATGTAAAGGTTCCATGGATGTTAAACAATCATCAATGACAATGAAGAAACATTTAAAGAACCTTCATAAAACATTAGGCAAAAATTAAGTACTTAGACTTATACTCAGAGAGTATATAATTTTGAATCCAGCCACAGTACATCTGCCAGGTTGGCTATGACCACTGACCCATATGTTCTCTGACATATGATGTTCTACCAGTAACCATGAAAACAATTTATTTGGGTGTTGTTTAACAAGTACAATGTAACCACAAGAGACCACTTCTTGTGGTAACTTACTATAGCACTTACACTTAAAAATTAGCCTTTATAAAAACAAATCCTATAGTGCATAAATTCCCATGGTCTTATGGGATATATACAAACTTTAGAATTGCAACATCTAGGCATTGTTTACCAATACCACATCATTAAGATGTCCATTCTTTTTGCATACTATCATAATCGGATGGGTCATTCATTTCCACCCACTCTGGACTGATTGTAGGCTATTGTTTGGTGTGACTCATCCTCAGTGATAGGATTTGAAACAGAAGGGTTGACACATCAGAACACAGAATGGAGCATCACAAGTGGACGAGAGCTATGAGTTATCGTGAACGGAGTATGTAGTAATTCACCTCCCACCATCCACACACAAATATACACCCACAAACTTCTATGTACACTCACATGCATCCACCCACAGACATCTGCAGCTTACCACGCTCTTCCACACAATCAACACCTTTAAAAATTCAAATGAGATGTATGCAATTCAACTTCACCTACAGCATTGAAAACAAATGACAGCCAAAGTTTTGAACAAGGGTGCGCCTCTTCTAATATGCACCTGACTTAGTCACGTTAGACGCCATATTGAATATGGCGCAGATAAAAACGAGGTTGTGAGGACATGCAGCCTTTACAATGGCACGCACGATAAGACCCTAAATCACGTTATTTTCACAACTCCCAAAAAAGTTTGTCCAGTGAAATTTTTCATTTATTTATTTTTTTCTCAGAAAGACACTTTGTCAGCTGAACAGTGGTACCTATGTTAAAAATAAAAGTAAGCTTTTGGCCTCGTTTTCGTTTCTGTCTAAAATTAAATATAGCTCTACCTAAGCTATCTATAGTGTGCTGTTGATAAAGTTGAATGACAATTTTTACAAATTTGCATGGTAAAATACCGTCTTTTTAGAAGGTTGGGATAATAGAGCATTTGCTGTAACTTTATATAGGCTAATTATTAATATTTGCCTATAGCCTATGTTGGTCAAAACGTGTTTTGCTGGATAAAAGTGCTGGCTAAAACGAGGCATAGCCTACATGTAGGCTATTCTTGTAAGTAAACACGCATTACATTTTTAACTAAAAGTAAACTTTCCACCGGTGTGAAGCGCATAGAGAAGTGTCGCTGTTCACTTTTCAGCTGTTCGTTCCTGACAACTTCGTCTCAGGGGTAGCATATGTCCTGCCTCTCTCGCAGTTGTGTGAAATATCGCCACTGTTGGGTTTTTTCTGACACCTCAACATCCCCACAGCAAATCAAGAGTCTCATAGCACACGATCGGTGCTTGTGCGGATTGAATCTTTGCACCTGTCAGAAGCATTAGGTGTTTTAGGACAACGTGATGATTAATTGCATATTAAACATAGATTACAGGTTTATTTTTTCTTTGAAAGCGTGAAAAGGAATCAATTAGGCTAAAGTCGTGCGAGAACATTTTAATCTGTTTTGTCAAAACTGTCAGTGGTTGTGAAGCTCTAACTTTATTTGTTGTGAAAAAAGAATTGGACTATTTTGCTGAGCATTTTATCCTAAACAAATCACTGAATCAGGCTATATCTACTACATAGCTATAGGCTACTATCATTTCATGAAATAGGCCCCGGTTTGAACTAAAATAGCTATATATATATATATTTTTTTTAACTATGACTATATGAGTTTTGTGGCTTTTAACCAATTTCATTGTAATCTACGTATTATGAATCCTGTCGCTGGTTTCTGGGGGGTGACAATGCTCACCCGCGGGGGAATAGCCGCTCTCGGGCTCCTGATCCGCAGTCTGTCGCTGATTGGCCCGCTTCCAGCTCGCTGCTGAACTCAGAGACAGAAGAGACTCAAAGCCAGATAACCTTTATTCCCCTAAACCCAGTCCTGAATATCACCTCAAGAACGTCTCATTTTACAATTAACCTTGACCAACGCGTCGCATAGGCCCATAAACAGATGCATTATGGATTTTGGCGATTTCATAAATGAAATTCCTTTGTCCTCCGTTGATAACCAGAGATAGTTTCTCTGTTTTTCTGTACCAAAGGCGTTGTATGACCTCTGTAGTAGCTATGGATTGTGGCAAATAGGCCTTCATATTGTTAGACTTTAAATAGATCTAAATGATATAGGCCTACTCTAATAGGCTACCTTTATATATTATCTTCATATTTTAAAGCATTGTTTGTTCATTATACGTATTACAATTATAGAAAACGAATGCGACACTGCATTTAATGTTTTCGTTTTTTCTTTCGTACTTTTTTCTTGCGACACATAACGAGGTTTGGATAGGCTATCTATTTTTAAAGATAGTTCTATATCTGTAATATTTTATTTATTATTTGAATTCGATGTTAGAGATTCATGTATTCAGAACATTGTTTTCAAAATAGAAATGCAATCATTTAAACTTTATTTTACTGTACAAAACAGCTCGACATTATACAAAGATCAGTTTCTGTGCATTCAGTCATTTTTGCACACACAAACACACACAAAAACAAAAATCCCGTTTGGTGAGAAAAATCAAAACGCACGAATCCACCACTGCAGACGTCCATGGCATTGCATAAATGATGCGTGACAAATATATTAAGGCAGGTTTTCCCTTGACATGAGTTCACTAGACAGCACACAGACCTTTCCATTAGAGATTTGATTTTACATGCTTCATTTGCATTTGCTTACAGTGATTGTTCCGAGAATGAACGCAATATATCGACTTTACATTTGAGAAAAGACAGAATTGTCAAACAATCTGTTGCATAATTACATCATCGTGTTCTGATATTCCTTTATCATACTTCTGAAAATTATGCGCATAGACAAATATGAGTTATTTGAAATATTTGGAAATTAAGAGGGTGCTTTGGACTAGTTTGTCTACATCTATAAATTTAAATAGAAAAATTGAAATCAATGAAACGAACAAATTATTAATATAGGCTACCATTATTATTTCTTTTTTTATTACTTCAATTGCCTGTATATATTTTAAATATATCATTTTTAATAGGACAACAAATTGATTTAATATTTGCCTCTTTGTGGTGGTCTTAGCATATGAATATATATTATTGTAAATAACAACAACAATAATAACAAATGGTTGAATCCATTTTTTTACTAACATTTAAATAGTGCCCTGTGTAAAACATCACGAAAGTTTCTTACATGATGAGATTTTGATTCAAAGGAAATAAATGCATTTAATGTTCTTACGTTTATTTATGTTACTTTTATAAACGAATAAAGGCATTTATGTATTACAAAATGATGAGATATGAAGTATTTTAACACCAATATTTTGTACTTTGTGCGAATATCGTTTAGACAAATTAAATGGCTAAATACATGGCCAGATCGAGAGTGATAGACTTGTGTATTGCATAGCACCCCTAGCAATTATTGCTCTCCTATTTTACAGAATTTTAATCGCAAATATTTTAATGACCTTATAATTAAAATACGCCTTTTGGAGCGAGAGTCCTTACTGACAGATTTTCAGATCTATAAAAACTCATTCAAGCCATTAAATTAACTGAGAATATTAAAAATAATGTTATTGTTTGTGGGTTGTTTTCGCACACATTTTGTCGAACAGTTTAAAATCAATTCAAACAGTAATTAGGAACACTGTAAGCACATTTTCCATTTAATTAAAAATGATAAATAATGAAACATCCGATGCCATAAAGCCCAAATCAGAGATGGAGTTTATAAATAATACATGTGCGATTTTCAGTCCTGCTTTTTCGGTTCTTTTCACTCACGTTTGACTTTCTCTCATTAATTATGAAAAGTGTTTAATTCTTCTTGCACGGGGTAAAACTGGCCTCGGAGGTGAATGTCATATGGGAAATGGAGATCCGAGGAGCCTCTCGCGCTCTGGCTGATGGAGGAGCGCGGCGGCACGGCGCAGTAGCGCGTGCTGTAGTGGCAGCTCTTGCCATATTCGACCGGCTCTTCGTGCTTGAGGGAAAAGATCCCGTTAAAGTTCATAGGAGGGCTTAAGGGACCGTCGAACTGAGGGCTTCCGCATTCCGGCGAGACACTCTCGTAGAAAGACTCATAGGAGCTGCAGTAGTTGAACGGCCTGAAGGGTTTGACCGCATCTACCGAGGGTCCCGAGGGCGTCACCACACTCGGACTGTGGTAGGTGGTGTACACGGATTCATACGGCGACCTGCCGGAGAAAGACGCCTCGCTGTTGATCTGATCCGTGATGAAGTTCCTTGAGTTCAGTTGCAGGCATCCGGCCACTAAGTTGGTGGTGGGCTGCGATAGCCCTTTGCACAGGGTCTGAACGAAGGTCAAGAGGTCAGGCCTCTTCCCGTTGCTCAGGATCTCGGAAAGCGCCCAGATGTAGTTCTTGGCCAGCCGCAGGGTTTCGATTTTCGACAGTTTCTGGGTTTTGGAGTAGCAGGGCACCACCTTGCGCAGGCTGTCCAGGGCGTTGTTCAGACCGTGCATTCGGTTCCTCTCCCTGGTGTTTGCCTCCATGCGCCTCACCTTGACCCGGTCCACCCTAGCTTTGGTCATTTTCTTTTTCCGAGGCCCTCTCCTCCGAGGCAGACCGTTCTCGTCCTGTCCGTCCTCCCGTTCGTCCTCATCCTTCTCCGAATCCTCATCCTCCATCGTGTGGGAGAGCGTCTCCTCCTTTTTAAACGGCTCTTGTTTAGTGACCTTCATTTCACCCACGCAGTCCCTTGGAAAGTTTGCCCCGAATTGAGTGTCCATTATGACAGGATCCTCAAATGGAAGAGTCAGCATTGTGATCTTACTGGGGATAATGAGAAGATAATGGATCTTTTGAATGAATCAGCAGCGATTTAAAAACAACCCACACATGGTGCTCAATTAATACACTTAAAAAAAAAGGTACAAAAGCTGTCACTGGGGCCGTACCCTTTCATTTAGGTACCTTTAATGTATAATATTTAACAGTTAGGGGTAAACATGGTACATGGTGACAGCTTTTGTACCTTTTTTTCTGATCGTATACAATGATGCATTAACATAAAAATACCAATTCACATTTAACAGAATTCCAGATTATACTGATCCTCTAATGAAATCAATGCTCTTTTATACACAAAAACTCAGCTGCAATTGAACTGAATCTGTTAACTTGTTTTTACGTGTGAAATTGCATCGAATTTTTAAAACGCAAGTCTAAAATCTGGTGAAAAGGCAGACATAGTCATGCAGCACATGTCGATTCTTACCCTTGAATGGTCCAGCTTACCTGGTTAATGATGGTGTCAGATGAAAGTTTTCATACTTCCTATTTCAAATTTATTTCCGCTTGGTGTTTTAGCAGGTGAACAGCTCGTGCGTTTTTCTCACCTCCCTACTGTTCTCCTCGTCTCGCGCTAAGAGAAATGACACTGATGCCAACTGCCAGAGCTGGTACCCATGCCATCTGCCGCTGACGTCACGTGACATGGGTTGGTCACGTGACCGGGTCCCGGGGGACCTGTATTCCTCCCCTGATCATCTGGCATGTGCCTCGAGCTGCGTACCACTGCAAAACCACAAAGCAGCCTCAATAAAGGACCAAGTACCAGCATCCACCGTTAGAATCTGATGCTGTGGATGGACAGGAATGCTGTGAGACGGTCAGGGAAATACATTTCTTAGTCTTTGCTGTTAGAAATAAAGTAACTGTGATAATATTTTCATGGAAACACAACAATAAGTGGACTAAATCTAAAATTAGACAAAATAGGTTCTTGTATATGTCAGGTATATTCTGTAAACGTGTAAAAAAAAAAAAAAATGTCAGTGTTGGTGAATGACAGCAAGAACCAGGTGACTGATGGCTCTTGTTTGCCTGGTCAGTCTCTTCAAGGGCGTTTGCCGAATGACTGGTCCTTCTGTCTGTCATCAAAGCATTTTCTGTGTGACGTTCACTTGATCATGAAAACATACATTTAGATAAAGTTAAGATAAATTCACTCTCTAACATATAATAAATATGCCCCCTCAACATGGATTCTGAGATATGAAACCTTTTTTTTTTTTTTTTTTTTTTTTTGCTCTACTTATGAAAATTAGTCTGGGTTTTTGTTTACACTCTCTCAAACATGCACACACTCTCACCATCCCTCCCCACCTTCATCACACTCAGCCATCCACTTTCACACCGCCCAGTAGAATACAAGTGAATCTAACAAAACATGTCCAGGTCACATTTCACTCCCAGAAATTATACTGTGCATGTTTTGTTTTTTTTTGCCTATTTAAGACCTTTATTTTATTTTTATTTTTTTGGTTTGTGATGTGTTTCCCTCAAATTCCGGATGGTTGATTCTCTTTATCCTTGTTTGTTAATTCTCTTTACTGTATTTTGCTGTATTACATTTAATGTTATTGACAGTATAAATATTTTTTAATTGTTGATAACACTTTAGGGACCAATTCTCACTATTGACTTGCTTATTAACATGTCTGTTATTAACATATTAGCTGTTTATTATAAAGCACATATTCTGCAAGACCATATTCTACATCCATAATCTTACCCAATACCTAAACTACCTTACTAACTATTAATAATCAGCAAAAAAGGAGTAAACTGAGGCAATAGTCATAGTTAATGGTTTGTTAAATAAAATGTATAATTAAGTAAAATTAATTTTAGGTTCATACTGAACTAGTTTTTTTGTGAGATTCACCTGTGCACAAAATCACACAGAGATTTTGGAGCATGGGTTTGGCCGTCTCTGGCATCTGGTTGTTTCTTGTAGCAGTAATTGTCCAGAGCATTGGCTCCTCCCACATGAAGACCTGACACTCATGCATTCCATTATCAGTGAAAGCTCCTGCTGCTATTGAACCTGTGCCTGGCCTACTCACATGCACACACATTTATAATTCAAATCAGCTCTTTAAATGCCCCCAAGTGCATTTATGCCTCTCAGAAGGACGCCACAAAAGACTAACGCAACATAAATGACATGCACCACCTTACTGCTCCTGTCTATGATTAACTGGCTCTTTAACCCGATGTTGACAGACTTTAGTGGTCCTGTTAGCAGCAAACCACCTATCAGACAGTCCCTGGTTAGTCATGAGTGATCTTGGTAAAAATGGCTGCTGTATTTTTCACTGGGACGGTCAGCTTGATCTGCACTTATAAGCACAACAAAAACATAATGAACACCGCATACAGATGCAGTTCGCTGACAGCGACGACGGCTCAGTCACGCATAATAGGCGTGTACCCTTGGATGTTTGTGTTTAGAAACACACACACACATAAAGTCCCCTTCTGTCCCCATCCAAAAATGCCTCAGCTGGTGACAAGCTTTACGGTTCAGCACACACACCAACATCTGATGAGTCAAACTTCCCCATTTCAGACTAATCACTTGACTGCACTAATTGCAAATGCAAATATGCAAATTCATATTAATTAATTACTCTGTTAATTAGTTCTCTGGTCTTTGTGGGCAATAAATCATTGTGCTGCAGAAAGGAAAGGGGGCAGGCCCATCCCGAATAAAAAATTTAGCATGCACAGAAGGAACACTCAGAGAAGGACAGTGCGAAAGGACCTGTAACAATATAAGAGAGCAAAGACCAGACACAACACAAAAGCAATGGCTGGGCCAGACACACACTCCCCTGACAGACCTGCTTTATACCCTGCAGACTCACAGTGAAGGACAGGCCCCTTCTCATGAGGAACATTCGGCTGACAAGAGCTGTCTGCCAGTGATTTCATTAACACATTATCAGCTTTTAAGGACAGTATGATGCCAGGCAGCAAATGAAGCCATGGATGTTCACACGTCAAATGGCACACACACACACACACATAGTGTATTAAGATCAGTAGCTCTGCTAAAGATGGTCTTTTGAGAGTTCTAGACGTCTGTTGATGATGGACCTCAAAGCTAATCTCGTGTAGGAAAGACAAAATATTACCATCTATAAAAAAAAAAAAATTCCAATCAAAAATACACCCTTCTTTGTTGTTGTTCATTTGAAAGTAATTAAACATGCTAAAATATTTTAAATAGAATCAAAACAGGGTTGACACACAAAGATATACCTGTGTGTACAGTATAGGACAGCCACAGTGTTAATGGTTTGACAGTATGGCATATGCATAATTCATAATTCAGTTTTTAAAAATGAATAACATCAATTTCTCTGAGGAGAAGGATGTTCTGGACGCAGAAGGAACTGTTGCTTAAAATGGCACCTTCTTGTGAATAATACATACATATTTTTATATAGAATATTTAAACAACTGGATGCATGTTATATAAAAAATGACAATTATTGCAGCTGTGTAATTCTTTAAGAAATAAAACTGTATTTTATAAACATATATTTACAAAATATAATACATAAATGTACGTATTTTATTATTGTTATGTAATTGTTAATGTGTTCATATGTAGCCTGATTATTTTTATTTATTTGATTCTAATATGTAAATGTTTATTAATGAGTACATTAAAAAGCTGCACTACAAACAGTTCAAACCTCAGAATTGTCATCAGAAAAATCAATCATTTAATCCGGGACGGTTTCGCGGGAAGTGCACACTGTAGCCTACTTCCGTCACTCGTCTGTGCGTGTCTTCGTCAGGAGAAGAAAAGAAGTCCCGGCTACTTTTGCGCCACTCTACCTTTAGGTGGGATAAAATCCGTCTTGAATACACGCCTCAAAGCATCAGATTCATCGCGCACCTGGACAACTTAGTCTAAGCACAACTCACGTGATTATTAAATCAATATTCTTCCATAAGTAAATTTAAGTTTCATGATTCAACCGCTGAAAGAGCCAATAGTTACAGAGGTTTAATTATTTTAATATAACAATTAAATGTAATATATCTAATTGAGATATACATGAGATATACATATATATATATATATGTGTGTGTGTGTGTGTGTGTGTGTGTGTATGTATTTCTATCACAGAAGAACTTCATACTGGTGCATCAGTAGTTCTAAAGTTCTCATTTCCCTTTTCTCATTAGAATTACTGTTACATGCAACCACATACAAGCCAAAACAAAATATGCCTTTGATGTAAAATATGAACTTGTGCCATGCTTGAAAACAAAGACTAGATTTCCCCCTGTGATTTGCATGAAGAACTGATCTGCTCTGTGCCGCTGATCCACAATGTTAAGTGATTTTAATTTCACTCTTGTACCTAGCCAATGCTATAGTCCAGGGACTAGTGGGAGCGGATGGGGGAAGTGTGTGTGTGTGTGTGTGTGTGTGTGGATGCATCATGCCAGAATTGTTGATGTGACTGTGATTTATGTCAGATTCGTGCCAAGTACGTCCATCAGGGTGAACCTTCTCTGAGCAACCTCACCCTGTGTGTGTCTGTGACTCCGTCGCAACGCGATTGCACAAATCTGATCTGGTAAGAAGGTGGATGTGGTATAAAGTGATCTGGCACGGGTGAAATCCTTGGCATGGGTTAAATGGGTCGTAACCTCTCTTTTGGCCCTGTAGAGGCACACATTGGACTGGTGCTGTCCTTCACAGTCTCCTGCAGTCCTTTGCGCTTGTTGCCCAGTCCAGATTAGGTTCTTCTGGCATGACTCTTGCTGGGATTCTTCCTAAACCGTCTGGCATCTGCTCAAGAAGCAACCCTGAATGTGGCGATGTTAGAGCCATATTTGGCTCCTCATGAGACCAGAATGTGTTTTTGTTCACATTTATATATGTTTTGAATAAAAAAATAGCATCTGAAAAGAGTAAATGTATTTAGAAATGTAACATTTTCCTGAGAAATAAGCATTAGCCGTTAAAAATTAGCTTGAAGTGTCTTCATATAAAAATGCTGGGCACAGCATGTTTACTGGACTGTCTACTCTCTATTAGTTGTTGTTGTTGTTACACGAACGTTGCTGGAATGTTATGGAAATGTTATGCATTAGCGTGGCCCCTGCTGCTTTTTTGAGTGTCATTTCATCATTTCCCATCAGTGGCTTCTCCAGGCTTGTCTGATGATCTGCCCTGATGCAATGAGAAGCACTACAACAAATATTGTTTTGGAAATCGGCCTGTTTTGTCTTTCATTGTGGCTTATCCTTCCCTTCTACCTAGAGAAAAAGCATATTAGAAATTAACATATATTTGTTTCTACATTCTGTACATTATTTTTCTGGGTCTTTAGCAGCTAATAAGAGACTAACAGTGTACACTAACTAACATAGATGTAAATGATCCATGGCAGTAAGAGAAGAGAAGACAGAAACAACTCAACTTTTATTTTTAGAAAAGGGATTTGAAATGCTATTCTTCTTTTTCTCCACAAATCGGAAACAGACTGCATGCACCTTAAAACATGCATGGGTATCTGTGAAGGCTTACAAACACTTAGAAGTGTGATTCTGCACAAGCATGCACAATTTTAGACAGATTTATTAAATTAAGCGCAACTTGTATATTGTTGCTCTAGTGTCAAATCTCTTCTGGCTGTAGTCATTTTTATTTTGATGTACCCAATTTAACCCCAGTTGCTACCAGTGCAAGCAAGGACCCTCATGCTGGAGCTGTTTTGGACAGCCTGCTGGACGTTCACCCTCAGGACCGGGCCTAAATGTCCTTGGTTTCAGCAGGCAGCTGTCCCCACTTAGGCCTTAATTTAATCTCCGACACTCTGAGGCTACTGTGAATGTTCTGGAAAACAGGATCTGGCAACACGAACGTTCACTCTCATTCAAACACACCCACTCTCTGAAGCGAGCCACCAGTACTGATGTTTATGATGAAGATGTCTGATGCATTTGTTTGCTTACATTGCACATTCTTCAGGACCTTGTTCTAATGTTATGATATGTTTACCTTTGGTTTGCAATATCTTAAATTTTCCACAAACGCTGATAAAATGACACTTGACAAAGATTATGTAAGAACACCACTGTCGTCGTTCTGCGTTTGTTATTGCCTCCTCTGAAATGTTGTCCTGCTCTTATTTTTAGGCAATCTGAAAGCCCCATCTGGTCAGCCTGGTGGGGTTTGGATTAGTCATGGTCTGGGTCAACCGACAGCCTCGCGAGGGTCTGCGCATCCCACCCACAGACCGCCTGTAACAAGCGCCATCCAAAATGAGCAGAAGCACACAAAGTCACAGTCAAAGGCACTATCGCCATCCTGCCAAGACCTGAGACAGTGGGACTAAAACCCACACGACATAGATAGAGTTCACACTTCTGTCTGTAATTAATTGTTAATAATGACATTTTCATAGATTCAAAATTCCCTCTTAAGATTAAAAAAAAAGCATAGGTGTATTTCAGTAAAGTCAGAACAAGGATCTCTGAGAAAAGCTGCCTTTATAAGAAGCGTACATAAGTTTACATAACAGCTCATCTACTAAGATGCCTTCATCTATTTAGAATTAGAAGGCGGCATAGATGTGTCCAAAAAAAAATGTATGAAAACAACAGATTATTAATTTCTTATTTTTATTGACTCCTTGAAACACAATTTTATTAAATTATATATATTACAAATAATTTAAATAAAATATTATTTGATTATATACATATTATTTAGTAAACATACTAATATTTAAATATTATTTTAATATTAATTTATTTGATTAGCATGACATTTATATAGATTTTATTTATATTAAATGTGTTATGTTCACTCACAAATTAATTTAAATAAAATATTTTATTTAATTCAAACTAAAGTTTATTGTTTATTTGTGTTTAATGTTTATTTTAAATAATTAGATTTAAATGTATTTATAAGATTAAAAATTAAATTTACAAATTAAATATATGACCTTTTTTCATCTTATGACAGTTCTAGTGAGAAACATTTACAATATTTAAATACATGACAGTATACATTTGTAATAAGAACAAAAAAGCATCGTAATAATCACTAAATATCTGTTTGGTTATCTCTAAAGCTCACTTGGATTTGTTTTAAAGCATTAGACATGTTTTGACATTTTCCTAAGGTGATACCTTCATACTAAAACACTGTCTGGACTCTTGAATAATTCTTTTCAATATGCTTTGTTCTAAAGCTTTCTACCAGCAACAACACTCTAAATTCGTATCTTGTAGGCAGATTTTGGCGTGGAAGCCGGAGTAATTGTAACAGATGTTGAATGATTAAATTAGCAGTTGCAGGCTGCTCAAATATTCATGTCGTGTTGAGAACGTGTACCATTACAAAGAAAACCCATTGAACACTACTTGCTTATTCTATGCTTTTGTTTCCTTCACATAAAGCACAAATCTCCAGAAGATATTCTAGGTGAAGATGTATACTGTTTTGTGCGAGGACACTCATGTGGGAGAAGGAGATGTGTTAAAGCGCTAATACGGCCATTTAAACCCTTTTCCAGTGCTGTACCGCTGCGATAACAGCATCTTATTCAGCTCTGAGATTCATAAAAGTTTAAGAAACAGACTCCAAGTGATGTCATGGGAAGCATCACACTATGAAGTGAAGCGGAGAACTGCTCTTGTGCCCCGGAGCGAGACACTTCACACCCGTCTGCTCCAGATGTGCTCAAATCCTGCTCAGAATGCGCAAAGTCTGCATGGAAAACCACTCAAGGATTTGCAGAAAGAAGATTCCTAAACAGTAAATAAAACTTATAGAAATAAGAGTTCTCATTTAAGAACTAGGCCTACTTCTCAAATCATTAGGTGAGCCAAAAAATGATTTAGACCTAAGGCACATGTAGAAATTAAGGAATGTTATTGCATTAGATATACAGTATCAAACGAAGGCATTTACTGTAAAAAAAACAACAACAACAGCTCAAGCACACTATTCAAGTGAAATATTTTGCAAAAATAAGCTTGTGCATAGCTATATACATTGATAGAGACACAGAGTATTGTGAAACTGTGGTTGTCAAACGTTATTGGATCATGTTTAATGTGACGACCTACTGTACACCTGTAGTTATTCTGATAGAGCACCTGTGTAAACTTGAGAAAAACTGACTTCATCTGCTTAAACATAACCAAAACACTGAGCCTTTTTATGCAACATTTCAGATAAATATGTTCTGATAACAGTAAATATGCAAAATCTGTTTGTGAAACTTTCAGAATTTGTGTTCTAAAATCTAAAAGTGATTGGGTTTCTTTGACAAAGCATTCAAACAGTGTTCTGCCAAAACATGCATAATGCAGCCCAATCTGTGCCAGTCACCTACCTAGTTGTTTGTGAATACTTTACTGGTCCATGGTGTGCACAGAATATTAATTCACACAGAGAAATGATCTAGTTTCCACCTTTTATCCTGGGGAAAAACTGACGCACATTTTATAGCTTAATTATGCGCGGTGGCATACATTATTGAGGGTGGAGGCATCAGTTTATGCAGCTTTCAATGTATTTCGATTAGACCTTTAGTGACATCTAGTGGTTCAGAACAGAACTGCAGTCAAGTAAAACATTTTTTTTTTACCATATATAGGCTATCACATACGTTTAACACAAAGTCTTAAAGACAACCCCTAAATAAATAAAAAATACAAAAATATATAACAGCACCAACAATCATAATGCATTTTCAAAGTGACTTACTAATGTCTAAATATGTTTATATGCACAATACATACCCTCCAAAGAACAGTAAACAACGTACAATGTTTAAATTTGCTCTTTAAAACGCTAGAATATTTATATTCAATTCAATTAATTATTAGATTTTTTGAGAGGCAATTCATTTTTTATACATGTAAATATGTATAAACAATTGTTTATGGACTGTATTGTTAGCAAACTTCTCACACTCGTGATTTACAGGTTCAATGGCAGCATTGTGTAATGGCCCAAACTTCCTTCTAACAGGTTAGGCAACAAATAGCCTATCATGTTTCTGCACGCAGGCAGAGCTCTGAATTCCTCTTTCGATCTTGCACATGTAAATAATCATCTGAATTAAAGCAGAACGCGAGAACAGCGCCTTCACACATCGGCTTTGTGCTTCAGGTTGCTTTGAGCGCTTTATTTGCATACGTGTTCTGCTTTTTTCCCTGTATGTGGCTCAAATTAGAAGTGGGTTTCTGTTTTTAGCTGAGGTAGATATAGCGATCCGAAACATTAAAGCAGAGGTGCTGTGGGCTGTGGCAGGTGTTCAGTGTTCAGTGTGGATGTGCTCCGCTACAAAGCAGGTGAGTGTTTGTTAAGGCGGTCACACTGCGGTCCATCACGACTTTAGATTTTCCTAATTTTATAAAAGCATTGAATAGTCTTTGCTGATCATATAATTGTTTTAAATTGACATTAGTTTCATCATAGTCTAATTTTGACCGTTATTCTGTGGTTTATTTCCAATGCAGATAGTTTTTGGTAGTTTCACGAAATCGTAATGTTTATTTATTTGTCTTACATTTTTGGTACAAGCAATATGGATTGTGGTGTTTTTTTTCATGTGCCTCTTTTTATAATATATAGCTTAGTAGGCTATTTTTGTTTATTTTATTTAGAATCTACGAATTTGTGACTAGCCTACTAAAAAAATCGAAATAATTAACTAAATAATCCGATCATGTTGCTCGCGATTGCATTAGCCTGGATTTCGCGATCTACCTTCCAGTCAAGTTCAGTTTGAACTCTAATTAAACACACCTGAACTTGGGCTAAATACGATCTTCGGGAACACTCGATAATTACAGAGAGGTGTGGTGGAGCAAGACGGCTGTCCAAGAACAGAACTAGACACACTTCTTTTAAAAGGTAAGCTAAATTAAAGGGTTAGTTCACCCAAAAATCAAAATTGGCCTGTTTTACTCACCCTCGAGGCATCCTAGGTGTATATGACTTTCTTCTTTCAGACGAATTCAATCGGAGTCATATAATAATAAAAAAAAAAAAATCCTGGCTGTTCTAAGCGTTATTATTAGTGGGCGGGTGTTTCTCTTTAACAGTCCAAAACACGTTAAATAAAGCACGGGCATCCTTATTAAAATATGCCTCACAGGCTCTGGGGCATAAATAAAGGCATTCTGTAGTGATTCCATGCATTTTTGTAAAGAATACATAATAAACTCTTTTCTCTCACTTCCGTTATCTGTCATACGTGGAAGCCGTTCTGGCGGATGATGTAGGAAGTATGCATCACTTGCGCCTCTGAGATATGCTAGTCTCGCAAATTTGTTTAAAGGAGCTAAAGAAGCCAGTTTTCCTTATTTGAGGAAAACCAGTCTATTGGCTTATATTGGATGCAACAAATGGCTCGTTTGTAATGGGTTTTATTGTTTTGTCTTGTTGCGCCAGTTTTCTGACTGGGACATGCATCACGGTATGTTAAAGGGCGTAACATTTCCGTCATGCGCTTGAGGCATTCGGCCAATCACAAAGCACTGGATAGCTGGCCAATCAGAGCACAACTCGGTTTTCAGACTGATGAGCTTTGTAAAAAACGACGTGTTTCAGAAAGGTGAGGAATAGAGGAAAAACAATAATGTACAGTATGTGGAAAATATATATATATATATTTTTTAATTAAACCACATTGCATTACACCAAATACACAAAATAATGTTATTTTTAGCAACGTCATATGACTCCTTTAAATATATATATATATATATATATATATATATATATATATATATATATATATATATATATATATATATATATATAATGTGTGTGTGTGTAAAAAGTTTTAAGTTTAAGTTTTTAAACTTTCCAATGTGCTATTAATGTTGTGTATGTGTTTGTCTTGTATGTGGTGATATCATGCTGCAGAACAAATTGCCCCTACGGGGGACAATAAAGTTTTTACAATTACAACAATTACAAATTTAGAAAAACCATGTTTGGTTAAAACAAGTTTTTATTTTATTTTTTATTTTGTTGGCACAATCTAATAACTTTCAGTTTTTGAAAACCTGTACTGTACTGTACTGTACTGTAAATATTAAATGTATTCCTGTATTATTCAGATTTGTTGTATTTTTATATATTTTTATATTGTACATATATTGTACATATTGCAGTGTTAGTACAGACATACCAACACATTTGTGACACTGGACCACAAAACTAGTCTTAAGTTTCATTTTCTTTTAAAATTATGAATAAATAAGCTTTCCATTGATGTATGGTTTATTAGGATCGGACAATATTTAGCCGAAATACAAATATTTGAAAGTCTGGAATCTAAATCTAAATACTGAGAAAATAACCTTTAAAGTTGTCCAAATGAATTCTTAGCAATGCGTATTACTAATAAAAAAATAAGTTTTGATATATTTAGGGTAGGAAATTGGGAAACTAAATATCTTAATGGAACATGATCTTTACTAGAGTTGTTCCGATTCCGATACTAGTATCGGAAATATCTCCGATACCACAACAAATTCTGGCATCGGCATCGGCGAGTACATGAACCCATATACCGATCCGATACCATTTTCTTAAAAAAGACCTAGTTATGACCGCAAGCTTTGCCTAACCGCTGCACGGTTCTTCTTCGCTGCTCAAAATGCATTGAAAACACAGGAAGTTGTGCTGTGTTGCCACAAGCAACCCCTGTTTAGAGCAGCGAAGAAGAAATGAAAACGCGTTAGCAGCCCTTATCTATATATGACTGGATCACTCATCACATTCTAAACTGCCAAAAGACACTGAAGCCGCTACTATATTATAGATCAGTGGTTAGCAGTATGTCTCTGTAGTACCGGTAGTTACAGACTCTCGAGTATATTCAGTACCGGCAACTGCGTTCAGTCGCTTCCGTGTAAGTCAAAACGCAGGGCTCCAGACAGTAGCCGAATATATACTAGTGTCTGTGAATATTAAACTGCAAAATACTATTTAAATATTACTCCCGCAAAATCTACATCTCTGTGGGTGACTGGCACAGATGCGCGAGAGCTCGCTGTTTTGTAGTCTCTGCTGTGTGTCATGAGGACACGAACGCATAAACCGTCACTTCATGAGAATTTACCGTTTCATTTGAGAATACTGTCATATCATAAACACAGACACTCAAAGATCTTCATGGCAGCCCATTAAAATAAATGTTTGGTTTACATGAGTAAATTGACAATATATAAAGCTACTGTTGTACCTACAGTAATAATAATACATCTCTATAATAATAATAATTATGCCTAGATGGTTGCTTGTTTTTTACTTGTTTTGTTGTAAAGAGATTATCTGATTAATAGATCTTTTTTTATATTCCTAGACTTATTTGTTGCAGTTTTTTTATACAGTTATATTGTAAAACTTAAATACCTTTTTTAGTTTGCGGTGTTAGATTTTTGGCTGCATTTGAAGTTCTTTTTTGCATAAGAAAATAAATAATACTGTCAAATTCATGTTAGATAATAAAAATACTGTAATAAATACAGTAGTTCACCATGTATTTGTTCATGTTTTATTGAGGGATCTGTCTGAAGCACACCATAAAAAAATTCTAGCAATTTACACAGGGCTAGTAGTATATACAGCTGTATATACAGATATACACCCAGGTATCGGATCAGTACTCGGTATCGGCCGATACCCTGAGCCCAGGTATCGGAATCGGTATCGGGAAGAGAAAAAGGGTATCGGAACATCTCTAATCTTTACTTTACTTAAAATCATTCTCGATCATTTTGACCCATACAATCTTTTTTTTTTGGCTATTTCTAGAAATATATCCTAGCGACTTAGCGACTTGGTTTTGTGGTCCAGGGTCACATTTATGTCCGATAACCTTGGGGCTTTAAACTACAAATATCTTTTAACGTATCCAATCGAAACGGAAAAACTACCGATTTATTCACCTTGAACAAAACTCAATATTACACAAGTGTTCTGTCTTAAAATATGCGTGGTTACTTCAGGCATTCTCCTTTACCTTAAAAATTTGTGACATTTTTAGATCAAGTGACATGAAATTTGATGTGTTGTCATTGTGCGCAATGGATTAGGAAAATTTTTGCAGCACTCAGATGCAAAAAGGTATTTAGGAAAGTACTTTTATATTTAGTTTTAGTCCAGTCCAGTTTAGCCCAATTGTACCATAGATAAATAATGAAGCACGAATCAAAAACATATATATATATATATATATATATATAACACAAATATTAAATATGGCTTGGCTTTTCATGTTCATTCTGTGTATCAGTGCATGTGTCAGTGTTTTTTCTGACTATCATCGGTGGGAATTAACTATTTTTGTATCTTTTAGTGGTGGTCCAGAGAAGATGAGCTCAGATTGAGGTGTTTGCGCACTACCGTGGTTGGTTTTTGAATGGGGTGAATCTCATGACCGCAACAATGTCCACCAGTAAATCTGCCGCCAGAAGAGCAATTCTACAGGCCTCCAGGACTAGATGGAACAGGACGGATAGCTTTGATATTTTTCCTGTTATCAACTCAGACACAAGTGAGTAGCTGAGATGTTGTGTTGTTTCGTGGACCTTTATGTTCGAGATGTGCCAGGGAACTGGGAAATTTTATTACGATAATCAATGTTAGTGTTGGTCAAATTGAAATTACACGGATCATCCAGACCTCAGAAGTCCTGCTCACTTCACAGAATATGCAAAGCAGCACAGTGAACGCCCATGTATCCCTGGAGCTCTCTAATTCAATGGCTCATCCAGACCTCAGCAATACACTTCAAACATTGAAGAAAAAGGGTGTATGTTTAAATGTCTCGCTGTCCTTTGTTTTAAACAGGCAAGTGTGATGAAGACAACGTAGAGCGCTGGCTTACCACAATCTCCAAGTAAGCCGAATCTCACCAGTGTTCATGCCTCTTTCACTCTGGCTTTGTTTAGGGATAAACCTTTCTCACAAGCTTTCAGCTGCTCCACTGTGCCATAATTTGCATTTCTTCCCAGATTAGATTCTTCAAAGCATTTCAGCTTTTGGTCATTAATATAATTTGACTTCCTTGTTTAAGGGACGATGCAAAACCAGAGGTTGTCCTGGAGACGAAGGGTAAGTTTACCTGTCCCATTTAAAAAAAAAAAAAAAAACTAAAAAACAATGAGCTTATGAGATTGGTATGGAGTGTATATATATTGATGTTATTATATTTGTATTTATTATATTATCTATATCATCTTTATATGAATTATCATATTACAATACAGTGTTTCAGAAGCTAAAATAAAAAGCAACACTGACGAGGAATTCAGTGTATATTTGTTGCTTTATACTTGCTGTAAATTTCAATTCAGTTGACTGTATGGTAAATGTGATCAGCTGAATTCATATGCAAAGAGATCTTATGAATGCCCATTTAACCTTGGAGCTCTGTGTAAACTTTGAGTTGGATATGTTATTAACATACTGATATGATTCATGACTCAGTTAGTCATTTCTCAGTGATGGCTGACATTGTGCTGGTTTATATTATTATAACAGGGATAGCTGTCCTGCTGACCTGAGGGCATGACTTACTGAAATTTACACTTTTAAATACTGTATTGTAAAACACATTGCTTTTCTTTCAGTGAAGCCCATCAGAAGAAATGAGAGCGGAGAAGATGATCTGGCACTGGGAGTAGAGGGTAAACATTCCAAAGTTTTGTATTGCTTGGTTCAGTTTAACCAAATACCCATCTGAAGCAAGACATATGAGCGATGGGAATGAGTGACGTGGGTTGACATCAAGATTTGATATATTTTTTATTGAAGTATTGAGTTTACAGTGGCATGTGGAGTCTGTGTGTGTTCAGAAGGCCTGTGCTAACCCTGGATTTTAAACATGGCAAACCTCTTATTCCTTCTAACACAAACACTGGCAGAAAGTGAGACAGTCCAGCCCCTGCTGTCTGAGATCCTGGCATAGACTTCACCTGCTATACATGCTGTCCAGTAACATGGAAAAGATAAAAAAGGGCCAAAGACCAAAAATGAGTACAATAGATGAGTTAGATTTATTTTAATTAAAATTTTATCATGTAATTCAGTCTTAGCCACTATTTTCCAAGTATGCACTGGGGCACGGCTAGTCACGGTTGCATTGTCTGACTGTTCATTTGCACAGTTCACATTTAGTCACTTCGTGTTTTTTCTCATGAACTCATGTGATGGATGTGCACATCTTATTAGTTTAAGACAAAAAGCAAATTTCTCCTAATGACATGTATAGAGAAAATACTATTACTATTTAGCTGACGCTTTTATCCAAAGCGACAATTGCTATATATATATATATATATCAGAGGTCGCAAGCCTCTGGATCAACTAGGGGTTAAGTGTCTTGCTCAGGGACACATTGGTGTCTCACAGTGGGTTCAAACCCGGGTCTCTCACACCAAAGGCATGTGGCTTATCCACTGTGCCAACACCACCCCAATAAAATAAGTTGGGATGTAATATCAAACAATTTAAAATCACAAATAAATGAAGCAGTTAGCATATATAGCAATTTATTTCACTTTGATATACATGGAAGTATATATTCTATATCCTGAATTATCCTAATCCTTGTGACTACTGAGGTGTCAGGAAAATTTGAAGAGGTTTACCTTCAGCTGACCTTTCACTTCAGGCACCATGCAGGAGCTTTGTTACAGTAACTTCCTTTATGAAATCTCAAGTTAAGCTCTGACATGTTCTAACATTCTGTATATCGCAACAGATAAGATTCTAGAGGTATGTTCAGATGTTTTTGCCCGTAGTTCTGAGAAAATAATTTCCAAAAAGAAGTTTAAAATCTCTATAGTCTACTCACTTGGAAGTTTATCTTTAGCCCAACAAAAACAGGACAAATCTATTCAGTACATTCTCATATAACGTCCTCATAAACCAATTAAAAAATAAATGCAGAATGATACTATAAATAGTCAGATACTGCGACATAATACAATACAGTAGCATACAATCAGCTTTTTTTCTTTCTTGCCAGACATTCTCCATATCTCTTAACATTTCTGAATGATCATATTCACGTCGACCACCTATTAATTGTTTTCTTTCTGCTCGGTGTGCTGTTTTTCTTCAGGGTTCTGTCTGTCTTAGCATGCTATCTTCTTTCCTGGGTTCTTCCTTTTCAGGGTCACTTTGTAGTAAGTGTCGTGACTCTCGTCTATTTGTCTCTTCCCAGGAAAAGTTGCTTTTCCTAAGCTACCTCCTCTGAATCTGTCATTCATGTCAGTTGCACTGCCAGACACTCCCTTTCCAGTGAATGAGGTGCTTTGGTTTTGTAACACAGCGGCAATGGAAGGTACAGGACGAAATGGATTGGTGCTCTTCGGTATCCACAGAGATTAAACAAAGGCGCTGGTTTAGGAAAATATGCTGGGCACTTTGGATCAGGGTCCACTTTTAAGAAGACGTCAGCATGTCCCTGACAACATGCCAAAGTCTTCTGTTCAGTTGTTTATGAGAAGACATCAGAACATCAAAACAACAGTGAAGAACATTGACCTAATATAGCTACTGTACCGCAGCCTGGAGGTGTTTAATTGAAAACGCAGATGTTTTCCATCTTTATAAGAACTGCTCTGTTTTTTCTGTGTCTGATACAGCATCTTTATATGGCAGACACTCTCTCAGGTCTGTACGAGACCTTCTAAGGTAAGAAAATTCTTAATATTAATTATTTTGTGGAGCATTTTTCATCTATAACTTGATTAACTTTCACCAGCCAATATGATAAGCTTTAAATAATATTAAATGTCCAAAATAACTAATATGGTACCAACATGTATTGTGTATCCTAGTTACATTTTTCAGAAATTGACCAGACAAAAAGTATATTAAAATTGATAAAGAATATAGAACTCTTTTGTAACCTGTATATAGGAATACGCATTGCATATCTGTGTCACATCAAAGTGGATGAAATTACTTGAAGTGGCACATTTGTTATATGAATGTGTACCATGTACGTGTGTATGCTGTGTAAGTGCGTGATATAGGCACCTGCCTGAAACCTAAGACATATTTTCCATGCAAATGCTGATTTGTTGACATGCCACCGCATGGGTTGCTGGGCTGGTTTGCATGAGGTGGAATGTCACTGATTGGTCAATGAGGTAGGAGAAGAGCGATTCTGACCGGAAATGAGTGTAACAGAGGAAAATGTGATGGAGGGCTTTGGTGTGTAGGAAAAAAAGGTCAGCGGTGTTTGTTTTCTATTCACTGATGTTGCCTGGTGTCATCCACGCGCAGGTCAACTCAAGATCCTCCTGCTCTGTCCAGGTGGAACAGCATTTCATCGAATGTCTCAGTACCATCAGACGTCAGGTCTGGTTCTCCTCAACAACCTTTCCCAATTGTCGATCATTTGCTTTAATACTTAAATTTGTTGGTAGCCTATTCCTGCTACTTTTTTATTTATTATTATTTTTTATTTTTTTTGCAGTATAATGGACGTGTTGAACATATTGGAGGATGACCCTGAAGAACTGTTGCTGGATTTAGGTTTTGGAACTGAAGAGCCTGACATCAGAGGGAGAATCCCAGCCCGGTTCCTCAATTACCAGTCCTGCGCTCGTGGAATCAGCTTTCAGCTCTTTCTGGAAGCTCAGCAGAACCGAATGGATGTTGAAAATGAGGATGTCAGAAGTGAGCAATTTCCTCAAATTCACACAAAAAAAAATGCATTTTTTACTCAACCTCACATTGTTTTAAACTTATATGACTTTCTTTCGTCCATGGAACTCAAACAGTGAATTTCTTTAGAATATGCTTGGAACTGATTCAGTATTAATGAATGTGAAAGAGGACTGGGGGTGTCAAACTCCAAAAAAGACAAAAAACAAAACAAAAAACATACCCCGTATTTTTCGGAGTATAAGTCGCACCTGAGTATAAGTCGCATCAGTCCAAAAATACGTTATGATGAGGAAAAAAGCATATATAATGCTGTAATCACACCAAACGCGAATAGAGCGTCAAATTCGCGTCTATTGCATCTAGTTTGCCGCTTGAACATTTTGAATGCATTTAGAAAGCAAAAGTTTGAAGCGAAATTTACGCGCGTCTGAGGAGAAATCTGCTTATTGTGGGAGGGGCAAGTGCTAGCGCTTGTCTGTTTGCAAGATGGCTGATGTTGGTCAAGCACTCGGGTCTTTTCCACTTTTTCCTGCACACGTCCTCTGAATAAACACATTATCTTGTTAGCGAAAAGTAGCTGTAGGCTATATTAGGGGGAAAATAGTTGTAAAAAAACAGCTCACTGACAACATCAGTATTTCCTCCATGTTGAATGAGTGACTCCTGAGCAGGCTCCTGATTTGTTAACCCGGCTCGAATTGACGGCAAAGTTCGAAATTTTCCACTCAGGCGGCAGACGCGAATTCGCGTCAAACACATAAATGCGCAAAAGCACAATTCGCGCGTAACGCGCCTATCGCACCAGACGCTCAATTCACGTCTTCCTCGTCGCACTAAATGCCTCATTCGCGCCGCGAGACCTCCAGATGCGCGTAAACGCGCCTTTGCATTGACTTAACATTGAAATCATTCGCACCAGACCCTCTATTCACATTTGGTGTGAACACAGCATAAGTCCCACTGGACTATAAGTCGCATTTATTTAGAACCAAGAACCAAGAGAAAACATTACCGTCTACAGCTGCGAGAGGGTGCTCTGGCAGCTGTAGACTGTAATGTTTTCTCTTGGTTCATTTCTCTCGATTCATGTAAAATTAATTTTGATAAATAAGTCGCACCTGACTATAAGTCGCAGGACCAGCCAAACTATGAAAAAAAGTGCGACTTATAGTCCGGAAAATACGGTACATTAGTTTAGGCCTAAGAAGAACTGAAATATAGTGCACAGTACATATGGACCAAATTTAAATGATGCTTTTATGTGCTTTTTAATCCTTTGTGAAGCTTGAAATCTCTATTATTATTTAAAAAGTTTCCTTTCCATGGAAGAAACCATAATTTTTTAGGAGTGAATTAAATATCTTAATTAATATACCTTTTAAATATCTTTTCTTTATTGCCACACTTTTGGCATTGGAACTTGTTCTCTCTGCTAAATGTGTCTATGTTCGTGCAAATCATGCATGATTGAGCTTCATCTACAGAAGAAGTGTGTATAAGGGTTTTTATGAAATTGCCTTTCTTAATATGTGCTAATAAGCAAGTTTCGCAGCTAAAGTAAACAGTACTGCTTGCCAGCCCACAGAAGAGAGGGCCGGGGTGAGCAGAACTCATTAACTTAGAATGGCTTGCTAAAAACAGTGCTCATTTTGACAGGGTAATCATTTTTACACTACCATTTAATTTTTTTTTTCTTTTTACCAAAGTATGTTATAGACTTTTCATTTAGACCCTAAAGAATCATATCAACTTATATCATACGGGCATCCGGTGACCCCTTTAAAACTATTTGGACTGATGCAGATTATCGTCCCATAGGTGTTTTCAGAGGCTGAATGTGGTTTAAATATTAGGTGAGAAACATCAAAAAACAGAAGTTGACAATCATTTCCTGTACAGCTGTAGTGTGTTGAAAGTATAAAGATAAGCAGAGTTTTACGCAAGTCAATGTTTTGAAACCTTCTATATCTTTTTCTCCCTGCGTTCAGATCGGTTTAGGCAACTCGAGGTTCTTCAGCAGATCACCACAACGTTCTCCTCTCTGGTCGGTGCAAATACTCAGGATGCGGACACGTCTACAGTCTCCCGGATGTCTGCAGAGGCACGGGAGAGGAGAAAACGCATGGCCATGATTCTGCGTAGAGCCTCCAAGAAGAGCCTCAGCCAAGCCAAAACATTACAGAACCAGCACACGCCCCATCCTGTGACCTCCTCAGCCCTGTCCGGCCCAGATGGGATGCCAATGGTAGATAAAAGGATCCCTTCCAAACGCACAAGGATGTCGGACAACAGCTGTCTCTCCCCACTAGAAGAGGAGCAGAGCATTAATTCAGAGGCAGCTGAGCCGGTTCTAAACAGCTTGACGACAACATCAGACCTTCTGAAGCTTGATTTTCTCCCATCTTCAACCAAAGAGAGTCTGCAACAGCCTGTTGAATCTTTCGAGCTGGAAGAGGTAAAGTCTTATTGATCTGCAGTGATGTCCTTTGTATTTACTTCCACGTCGTTCCCTTTCTAATGTTGCTGACTGTTTCTCAGATCCAGAGTTTTGACGAAGGAAGTGTTCCTGGGAGCTGCAATGGTCCAGTGGATCCTGGAGGTGCATGTTGTTTTTAAAAACACCCAAACATCTAGATAGCAATGTGCTAATAACCACTTAGGACACTATAGCAACAGCATAGCAATGCCCTGCTAACTACCCCTAGCATTGTAGGCTAACACCTGTGCTTCAGAAAAAGATCAAGTGTAAAATGCAATATTGTTCCTTTTGCTTCCTGAAAAACGAACGTTTTTAAAAGCCACGGTGTGAATTCAAATAATTTACTTAGAACAATTTCCATCTCTGATATTATGCAAATTACTCATGCGATTGTTCAGTCATTTTCATATGTACAGCAGGCTGCTGCTTAGCCTTAGGTTAGTGGCTGTTGTAAATGTGCTATACAAATGAAATGAACTTGAACTTGAACTACATGCTGTATAGTCGAGGTGATATCCACCTTAACCACAGTACTGTGGAATATGGACTTGTTTGTTTAGTCTGATCAAGAGGCTTTAGTGTTCTTCACGCTTGTGATATGTGGCTGCAGGATAATAGATCTTGTTTCCGTGTAGGTGAAGGAATCGGGTCTTATGTGATGAGAACGAACAGTTGTCAATCAGACAGCAGCGGCTTCCTTGAGGATCCCTTCATACCTGCGCTGTCCCAGCAAAACAACCCTGGACCCGAGCTCATGAAGGTAAGACGTGTTTCAGCTCTTTCTTTACTTACATACTGCAGAAGGTTTGAGTACCTATATTAATGGTATTAGTAGTTTGTATCTGCTATTCTATTTAGTTTTTTCCTGTGATCGGAAAAAAAAAAATCTTTATATTTTCTTACACAATTTTATATATTACAATATTTTCTAAAATATCTTCATATATTTTCTTAAAATGTATTACTCCTCCACACAACTGTTTCAACACTGAGCACCCAATCAGCATATAATTTTTTTTTCTGAAAGATCATGTGACACTGAAGACTGTGGTAATGGCTGCTGAAAACTCAGCTTTGCATCACATGAATAAATTACATTTTACAATATATTAAAACAGAAAGCAGTTATTTTAAATTTTAATAATATTTTACTATTTTACTGTATTTTTGGACAAGTAATTGCAGCTTTGACGTGAGCGGCTAACCTCAACCAGTGTTGAGTTTGAGACAGGATTCGGTTGTTTAAACAAAACAGACAGCACAGTGTTGGGGAAACCTGTTTGGGTACAATAGCCATTATTTTTACAGTAAGACTTGGTGCTTCTAGTGGAGCAGGCTTTAAGCAATGTGGATACTTGCTTGGGTATCTTCATTTGTCTGATTTCTCATGATGTTTCTGCATTTTGCAGATGCTGAATGCAATATCACAAAATAGCACAGAGGATCAGCAAAGGGGATCAGAAGTGCGAGAAACAGAGGATCCCTCTACAGATAAACAGAACTGTGAAACAGAGTCAAACCAAAAACACTCGCTTATGGCACACTCTGGCAAAACCGTTCTGGGAACAGCAGACTCTGAAACTGTGTTTGACTCAGGAGAGTTGAGGAAAATAATAAGCGAAAAAGAAAACTCTTTATCACCAGATATTACTAAAGTTAGCAATAATGGTGTTTACACTCTAGCATACTTTGTTCAAATGGATCCCAGTTATCAGACTGAAATTTGTAACCGACTGCAAGGATCAGGAAGTCCAGAGCGACGTGTTTATAGAGAAGGCATGTCCCTGTTTGAGGAATTGAAATCTGCTGAGACAAACTTACACCTGAGTCCTACTAATGTGAGGACAGATGTTGTGGATAACTTTACAAACAATCTTGAGCTGGGCAAAAAAGATCCAGCTTTGGATCTGATGCAGGAAGCTCCAGCTTGTACCCAGGGCAAAACCGTGACCTCTGATGCAGCCGTTGGACACAATTCCCCCACAGCGCTCAAACTCAGGAGAGAGTCTTTCTCCAGGAAGTCCTGTTCTGATGTGATCACGGATAATGACTCAGGAACCGCACAAACACCTAACACATTGACACCGTTCACATCTATGGACACATCTCCACCTCACTTATGGAACAATGAGGAATGTTCTGAAGATCTTGGGTGTTTGCGCACACGGTCAGTATCTTTGGACACGGGACTGTCATATGAGGAGGAGGATCACAGACTGCAGGGCGTATTGTGGGCAGGGGCGCAGCGATGCTTCTACTGCGGGTCCCAAATCGGCCACGATAATGGCTGGGCAAAACCTCAACCTGAGCTGTCCCCCAGTCTGCCCGTAAGTAGAAGTTACTCTCCAAAAAAAATCATTATCTAAGCAAAATAGTATAATATATACAAAATAGTATACATTTTTAATATTGGTCATATATTATTAAAATTATATATTTAATTTATATTTGATAAATTCATGAATGTATATGTTGGTTATCGGCCATAACATTTGCTGTAAGTAATTATTGTCTTTTTGCTGTTTTGACGGAATTTTGTGGTTAGTGTATCCTTATAAATCATCCATTTGGGGGTTACATTTATGAAAATTGTTCTTTGTAAATAATTTAAACCATTTTTACACAAATGTTGCATTCAGTTCAATGCATAGGCAGTTTACTTAGGAGTTTCTGTGTAAACATTTTTCTATAATGATGTAATGATGAAATTTCACCTTTCAGAGAAATGTGTTCTGCTGTTGCCCAATGTTTTTATATTTGGTTTGATGGCTTCAATGGGTTCTTTACCACTAGTAGATCTTTCCTCTGATTATAAGAACAAACTAAGGTTAAACATTTCTATTCTGGGAAAAAACTCTTCTGCCTGAAGAGATTAAAAGCTATGTTTAATAAGGCTCATTTGAATTTGTATGGTTGATTTGCATTTGTGTAATGGAAAACAGTGAACACTGACCACTTCAGAATCTTCACAGCCTTTAAGCACACACGCACCAGAATCCCCTTCAACACACATCCTCACTTACAAACACTCAACTGAAGCTACCTGCATTTGGAGGTCAAAGGTCACAAACTGCTAAATACTCCTTGCTACTGGAAAATCTTGCTAAAACCCCATGTTTCAAACCGGTTTTATTTTAGTATGAGAGATACCTTAATATATTTTGAAATTTATTCTGTTTTCACTTTCATTTTAGTTCGTTTTAATAATGTTGCTCTGCGTTTTTTATTTACATTTTAGTTATTTTAGTGCATCAAGTTAAACTAAATGTGAAAGTGAAATGTATTGAAAGTGAAATGCAACTAGCTAAGATTTTAAATGAGGATTAAGTGTTTTTTTTTTTTTTCAGTTAACATTTATTTTATATCAAGTAATGCTAATGATTTTTTGTTGTTGTTGTTGGTTTGTATTTTGTTAACTATAATAACCCTGGTTTGAGCTGGTTTTGGCGGTTTTAACAAGCCTCTAGCAATAAACCAGCTTAACTACTTTTAAAGATCTTGTTTTCCCAGAAGGGATCACACCTTTCTCGTTCTCTTTCCAGTACTCTCTGGATGAGCTTGAAGACATGGTGAAATGTTTGAGGAAGTTCCAGGCGGTTCTGACAGAAATTGAAGTGCGACTAGAAGAAGAGCAAGCATCTGTGATCGGATCTCTGTCAGATTCCCACAGGTGATAACGAATACCGTCATAACGGTTAGCTCGCTGATTAATAGTGCTCCTCAATAGCATGTTTTTTGCAGTGTTTAAAGCTGATTTTGTGTCTCAGGGAGGAAGTGGAAGATGTTTTGAGGCTACGAGCAGCTGTCAAACATGAAGCTGGGACGCTTGAACAGCAGCTGTCTGATCTGGTACATCACTATGATGACAGCATTAAAATGGTATTCAATCTACTTGTAAACTAAACATTAAATATGACTTATGGATCAGAAACTAAGGGCTTGGGGGCAAAAAAAAAAAAATCCAAATATTTATATATGGGGCAAAATTCTTACAAACGTGAATTTGAACCCACCAACATCCTCCAGCAGTGCAATGTATTGAATATACAGTACAGCAGAACTGCATTTCTTTTATCCCTGTACTGTTATGTCTGCAGAAGCTGAATCGCCTCATGGATGAACAGTCTCAGCTGTGTACCCAACTGCGAATTAGACCCTCTTATACGCCCCAGTCAGAACCCAGCTCAACCAGGAGCGTGGCCATTCAGTGCTGCCTGCCACCCATCGCGTCCAGTCCACAGCGGTGTGTTCATCATCACTGCACCTGTCATGGGGCATGTCAAGATCCACACCAGTTCCCCTGTCAAAACCAATGGGAGGCTAATTGCAAACCAGACAGGCTGGACTTTGTAGCTTTTATTAAAAGTGTAAGAAACATCTTACTGTATACTCTCATCATCAGAACAGTTGGATCTGATAATGTCCCAACGTGTTGTTAACTATGTAATTTTATCTTTCAGTTGAAAAATTCATTACAACATTCAATCAAAAATAACCAGTTGGAATAAGGTTTGTTTTCTTCTTTAGTCTAAAAAATTTATTAAACTTAATGACCCTAAAAAATTATTTGTTGATAATAGTTTTATAATAGTGCATCTAACAATTGTTGTTCTTTCTGTTTCTGACACATGATTCAAAAAGGTGAGTGTAACTTTGTATCTCAAAATTTCTGATTTACATACATGCTGTATATAGCTTCCATACATATATCTGATAAACATTTGGTAAAAGACAAACATTTTATAGGGTCTAAATGGAATTTAATTGAACATGAATGCAAACAACATACAAAATTATTAATTTTCAGTCTTTCCTTTCTTTTAGTGATGCAGCCATGCAGTGATGAATACCTGCCTTCTTGTTTTTTTTTTTGGAAGTCACTTATAACATGAAGTGCTTACTCCTGAGCACCGAACTAATAAATAATTATGTATATAAACCATTATCATGTGTCTATTTGTGTTTTTATGTGCACACACGTCTACCTCCCATTAGCCTCACACTCTCTCGTTCCCTCTCCTTCTTTATCTCTGTATCTCTGTAATGAAACGCTTCATATGTGGTGTTACACTGACCATATAAGGAAACTGCTGCTCTTCCGATGAACCAGTGGAAGAGATGAGATTAAGTCCCAGCCTCAGGAAACTGTACCATTTGCTGAAAATGTCATTACTTGTTTATTAATAACGACATTTAAGAACATTGTTGAACCTTTAAGAAATAAAGTTTGCACAATTGGGACTGTAGGGGACCATATAAGCGTTAATATTTAGAATAGGCCTAGTGGTCTACAAATACAGTATGGCTTACTGTACTTGACTTACCTGTTTGAATCGTTTTATCAGAAGTAGGCAACTTTGTTTTCACATCCTCAGAAATAATATTTTATTTCAAAATCGTTGTACTATGCCTTAAAAAAAGGTAAATATATCATATAATGTTCGGTATCCGTTTCTTTTCTTTTCTTTTCTTTTTTAAATGCTTCATTAAAAAACAAATCGCGATAATGAGCCGTAAGAGCAGCAGCTTCTTTCTGAATTTAGGGACCATGTGTAAAGTGCCTCACCGTGTCCTAAATCAGTCAGAACAGGTTTTTACGTTTTCATTTGTGTTCATGGCAGACGCTCCCTTGTCAGGGGGCAGGTTGGCACATGAACGGTTAAACATACAGCTTCGTGTTCAGGGTAGAAGATGGTTCAGTGGATGAAAAATCATCAAAACCACTTCGCACACTCTCCATACACACTCATCACGGGAGGAGGAAACCATTCACATCAGAGGAGAATAGAAAAACATCAAAGACTGTCAGCAAACAAAGTCCACATTGTTTTCCATTATTATTCATTTCCTCTTGAGTTTGTAATGAGTTGTGGTGAGTGTAGATGTGTCGCAAACTGCAAAAAAAAATGGTTATATTAAACATTATTATTTATGAAGTGTCATGTTTTAATTATATGGACACACTTCAAATCAAAAGCAAATGAAGTAGGAATCACTGCATCATCTTGACACAATCCATCTTAAAGGGTTAGTTCATCCAAAAATGAAAATTATGTAGTTTAATGACTCTCCCTCATGTCGTTCCAAACCAGTAAGACCTCCGTTCATCTTCGGAACACAGTTTAAGATATTTTAGATTTAGTCCGAGAGCTTTCTGACCCTCCATTGAAAATCTATGTACGGTATACTGTCCATGTCCAGAAAGGTAAGAAAAACATCTTCAAAGTAGTCCATGTGACATCAGAGGGTTAGTTAGAATTGGTTAAAGCATCGAAAATACATTTTGGTCCAAAAACTCTTTATTCACCATTGTCTTCTCTTCCGGGTCTGTTGTGAGCGCGTTCACAATGCTGCTTACGTACAACGCTGCTGACGTGTTTTCTTTGTTATTGGGCGAACCAGAAAACACGTCAGCAGTGTCGTACATCAGCAGCGTCGTGAACGCACTAACAATAGACCCGGAAGAGAAGACAATGCTGAAAAAATGTCATAATTTCAACAAAATCTTCAACAAATTCTAACTGACCCTCTGATGTCACATGGACTACTTTGATGATGTTTTTCTTACCTTTCTGGACATGGACAGTATGCATACATTTTCAATGGAGGGACTGAGAGCTCTCGGACTAAATCTAAAATATCTTAAACTGTCTTCTGAAGATGAACGGAGGTCTTACAGGTTTGGAGCAACATGAGGGTGAGTTATTAATGACATAATTTTCATTTTTGAAGAACTACCCCTTCAACTTCCTCACCTCCTTCATGCTTGAATCACTGCTGAAAAGTCTTTAATTAACCTCGATGACGTGCGTTCGTGGAAGCCGGGATGATTGACACATGAAAAGGACCTCTGTCACCATGACAACAGGTGCTAATGGAGACAGAATTGGGGGAGGCCCCTTCTCCTGAAGTACATAACCCCTCTCTTTGATCTGGCCTGCACTCGCTCTCTGTCTCTCTGCTGCACTGAGGTAAGGCCAAGCTCTCTTTCTTGTCATTTACTTTAGTTCTTTTCTGGATCTAAAGATAATTACCAAAATATTTCAGAAACTGTTAATTGTATTATAAATGACCATTATGTTTGATTGTTTATCATTATCAACATAGACAGATAGTTTTTATTTTATGATATATAATGTTTTAATCATAGATGGACACATCAAATCAGAAGTAAATGTTACTTATTACTTATTCACTTATTTAAATATAATTTATATTTGTTGGGGTATATAAGAATACATTTAAGGTAGATGTTAATTTGTACATTTAAATTTAATAAATGTAATTATATTTAAATAAAATGTTTCAAGTATATATATATATATATATATATATATATATATATATATATATATATATATATATATATATGTGTGTGTGTGTGTGTGTGTGTGTGTGTGTGTGTGTGTGTGTGTGTGTGTGTGTGTGTTTGTGTGATTGTGTATGTAATTTATTTTGTAATATTAATAAATTTCCTTTGCATGTGAAATGCAATACTAATATTTATCACGGCATTACAAATAAATGGAAAAAAAAGTAGAAAAATATGTTTTTGTGTCCCAAAAGCGGGTTTTCATTGCTGTTGGTGTTATTTTTGTTAGCTGACTGAGCCTCGAATGTACATATTTATTTTCTCTGTCATGTAATTTCCTGGAGGAAGTACATATGTTCTTTGAAAAATGAATATTAACATGGAATCAAACACATTATGTTTTTTGTCTATCTAATACGACGCATTCAAGTATAGTGCATTGGCATGACATGATTTACCATAATACATCAAATTAGCTAATTACATTAAATTCAGAGCCCAAACAGAAATAAAATGATCATTTTGTGAGAAGCTGTGTTTGTTTAATCAGCTTCAAACATTCAGTAAACATGCTTTCCAGTAAATATGGCAGAGCCTTTGTCATGCATATAAGTGTGTGTATGTGTGTGTGTGTATTGAGCATGAGCTGTTATCTGATACCTGAACAGACTGCTGTGGGGAGCATGTCCACTGACTGTGTGAGGTCACTCTCAGACAAAGCTGAACACACACTCACCATGCACGAGCATCTCTGTGAGTACCGCAGCCTGTTTTTCACTGCATGTCTGCATGCACAACGTTTCTCAAGGTTTTTTTAAAATAACTACCAACTGATAATAGAAGGGTCAAAATATGCATCCAGACACATAGACCAGCAGTGTGAGCCTGTTTCTGAAATGTTCTCCTGCAGATGCGAACACTGAAATGGAAAATCAGAAGCAGAGCTCCGAGGAACATCAGCAGGACAAACTGGGACAGAAGAAACCCCGCAGGAAAGACACTCCCGTACTCAACAGCCCTCCACTCATACCAGGCAAGACTTTGATTTCTCGCATTGTCACTGTCACCCTCACGCCCTCTCCATCCATCTCTCGCCGTCTCTTTGTCTCAGTTCTTTGCGCTTTTCTTTCACAGGCGTCAGACTGATGAAGACAGAGGCTCAAATGATTCATCAGGAGGATGAGGAGAAGGAGATGAAGAAGTAGATGTGTTTCAAACATTTGGTTTTCATTGTAGCTAGCTATTTTTTATTGTCGTCTGAGCCTTCATTTAATGTAGGTTTCGCAGATATTTTTTTGCGTTGTCATTTCATCATTTGAGTTACATTGTATAAACAACTTGGAATGATGCAAATAACCTATTTTAACTGCAGCATGAACATCAGGTTGGAAAAGTGTGATTTTCATTTATAAAACTCTTTATAAAAATTTTCTAGTGCATTAGTTTATTCCTATCAGTGTTGTATAAGCGATTTTATGCATAATAGTACCCTACAATGTGATGAAACAGAGTTTAAAATAGCTTGAAATATATACAAATTTTGATGACTGCAGAAAAATGTGAATTTAGTTACACATTATCCCACCGGACACAACTTGACTGACCCTAAAACTGAATTTTTCACACACTTATCCAAAAAAATAAAAAAGACTTGATTTTCAAAGGGTTAATAATGACACATCAAACAATTTTGGATTAAACGGGTTAAGTATGAACAGCAGATTAGATTAGATTGAGTCAATCTAAAGAAACCTTTCAAGAAAATGTCCATGTCATATTTCACCCCAAAATCTGAAAAAAAAAACTTATGGTAACTAAAATAAAATATTTTGTAAAATATTAATATGGTAACATTTGTTGTAGTGCCTTTATGTTTCCACAATGGAATGTGCATATTTGCATGGAATGTGCTTTTTATTTTCACAACTGAAAATAACAATGACAAAAAAAAAAAAAGTACAATTATATGGATTTGTGTGTGTGTGTGTGTGTGTATAATAAAAATATTACAAATAAAAAATAATTTATATTTTGCACAATTAAGCATATTTTCCTCCCCAATTCTTATTATGGTTCAATAAAATGAAAAATAAGGTACATATTCATCATAGAAGTTTTATAGTGCCTTTATCTTATGTTGATATAAATGCTAAATAAAATGCCATGGGAAGAATAGTGTATTTTTGTATGGGAATGCAGTTAAAAACATAAAATACTCTATCAAGGCAAAGGCCATCAAAAAAAAAAAAAAAAAAAAAAAGAATGAAAAAATAGTAATCATATCAAAATAAAAACGTGAATAAAAATAAATACAAATAAATTATATATTTTTTAAACATTTTATTTATTTATTTTTCTTTATGCACTACAGTAATAAGAATGTTCTGGGAACCTGCTGAATTGTCAAAAACTGACACAATGCAAAAATCTTATTGGTCTTATAATAGACTGTACTGTCTTGCTAAATATGCTAAATATAAATTCTGTATTTATTTAGATTTTGGGTTGAAATAGCATCACTCAACTCCATCATCAGTGCAGTACAGACAGAAGTGTGTGTGCTACAGGTAGGGTCACCTCCCCCGTCTCAGAGAGATGCTCTGTAGGTGTCTGGCCCTGCTACGGGGGTCTGTGGGTTTGCTGTCCTCTTTCTGTGAGCGGGAGGGCAAGTAGGAGTTGGCACAGTAACTGGGTTTCTTACTGTATCTGACCAGGTGGTATTTGCGGCGAGTCGGAGCTGCAAAAAACAGAGCAGATTTTTGACAACCATTCATAAACATAAACATAAAGATCGAATATATATCCAAAATAAAGTCTCAAACTCATCATCTGAGCCCTTTGAGTAAAGATTTATTGTCACAAAAGTGCAATTAAGGAGCATCAAAACAAGCATGATCACATGACCACACCTGCCATACTTTTTTTTTTGTTTTTTTTTTTTTTAATAAAAAAAGTAACGAATGGATCAACAGACATTAATGTAGAAAAAATACATCTCATGACAAATTATACGCTGTATAAGTAATATAAAAAGTTTAAAGAAACAATGTGTGGATCTGAAAATGTGTTTGACTGCAGTGATGCAGTACACTAGATAGCCAACAGATGGCTGTAAAGCACTACATGATTTATGCCACTAGTGCACTGCTGATCAGAGCCTCCTTTTATGTTCGAGAAAAATACGTTGTACATGAGGATTTAAAAAAAAACAAAAAAAACAAATAACCCTTAATAAAAATTAGCTTAGTTTTGACACAACACAGAGATTTCCTGGCAAAACCATATGAGTACTAAACTGAGCCGAATACGATTTACTACAAAGCAGAACTAAACACACTTATTAAGGCAGAATCTCACTGTGCCATATTTACTCATCAACTTCAATATTCTATAAATGTACATCTCACTTACATAATTTCACATTCTGAGCCTAAATGCGCCAAACATGAGGTTGAAAAATGACTCTTCAGAAATGTCAAGATTTGAGGAAAAACTGTTATAGTCAGAAACCTTAGTATGGACTCAAAGTTCATCCAGCAAAGAGGTTTCTTAAAGCTGCAGTTGGTAACTTTTGACGCTCTAGTGGTTGACAAACAGAACTGCTTGCGTCTAGCGGAAGAACATCGTAGCCGGAACTACTTCTCTCTGTTTATGTCTATGAAGAATCACAAAGGTACTGGGTTACTCCGCCGCGGTACCTCCGAAGCAATCTAAAATAGTCCGAATATAAACACTTATTATAGATGCACCCTAGTGATTCAGGAAAAGCTAAAAACATGTTTGGAAATGGATTCATGGTGTACTCGCTTATTATATAAATTTTTCTATATTTTGAACACAAACAAAGTTACGGACCGCAGCTCTGATTGGTTGTTTCTTAACGGGAGCGATGTATTTCTGCAAATGGCAATAGGAGCACTGGGAGGAGCCAGAGGAGCTTGATTTTTTCACAGATTATCTGTCTCATATTCTACTGTCAGGACATAATGACAGGTTTAACAAATATGTAAAAAATATATTTTTACAAAAGTTACCTACTGCAGCTTTAATCAGTATTAAGTTGATTTCCATCAAAACATTCTTAATTAACTGAACAAGGTTTGTTTTCAGAGGATGTATATATATATATATATATATATATATATATATATATGGCTTATTTTAATAATGTTTAGATTTTTTGCTGGAGAAAATGATATTTGCAGTAAGTCACCAACTCTGCTCATGGAAATTTAATAGGAAAGGAGGGGCAATAAAAAAATGAATAAAACAAAATATCACTATAATATTCAGAACATTTTATAATGGCACAGTATCAGTCTCAGTCTCAGTCAACAGTATCAGCCTCGGAGCTGAGAAGGGCAACATGCTGACATTCACAACTCTCCAGTAAAATAAAAATGATGAAAACACTTCAGTGTCTCTCAGATACGAAGAAAACGTTGAC